>NW_025053118.1:0-11055 GCF_019279795.1 Protopterus annectens | reverse complement strand
ACTACTATTGAAATAGAGATTCATTTTTTGGGGGAGGGACTAGGGTTGGAGTTTTTGACCAAGTGCAAGATTCCTTTAATAGATGACTGGAATCTTTTTAGGGTTGTGTTAGCTATTGTTCAGAGTATTTGTTGTAGTATAGTTTTTGGCTTCATTTTATTTGCTTTTATTACAGAATTAAGACATTTTGATGTTTGAGATATTGTGATGTATTGTATTTGTACCATTTTTTCACCACACTATTTCTTTACCCTGCTTTGTATATACTCTTTTGGATAGCCAAACTGCATTATGTACCAAGTAAGGAAGTAGGGAAGAAACTATGGGGGTGATGGGAGGTAATGGAGGATGGATTCGAGCTATAGTTGCTGGTAATAGGTATACTTATAGAAATTTTAGTATTTTTAATTTTAGCAGTGTAGATATAACCCCCACATACTTTGAACTGTTTAGTAAAGGGTTTAAATTTATTCCCAGTTATAATAGTCAGATTACTAATGTGTTAATAGACCTTAATCTCTTAAGGCAGAAAATGTTTTGAACTCCTGTTCCAAATTAATGGTTGGATGGATAAAATATACAGTTTAAGGAAAAAAAAGTACTATGAACCCGCCCTTACATGCCCAGTTAAAGAATTTTGAGGCACAGCTCGAGAGGGAAATAAAGGAGGGTCTAAGTAACAGATGGGTGGAATTTTAATCTTTCTAGAGATGAAAAAATTATTAAATGATGAATGCAGACAAAAATGAATATTTTAGTATTATGAAGCTGGACAAAGGGGGGAGGAGTAGTGATTATGGATAGTACATTATACTCAGGCAAAATGTTAGAATTATTAAATGACACAACCAAATATTTGAGGGTGTCGAGGAGTGAGATAAACTTAGCATAGATAAATATATTTTATTTTGAGGGAGAGTGGAAGGATTTGAAAAATCAGTACCTTTATAAATATTTGTGGACAGAAAAACCCAGGAAACCATCAATATTTGGGATCCCAAAGGTTCACAAAAATCAGAATGACCCCCCCCCCCTTGAGGCCTATTGTGGTTGCCAATGGCTCTAAAACATACCCATTGGCAAAGTTTGAGGGTGCCAGATTGAAAAAGTTTGGGCCCGACAAAGGGGTATACTAAAAGACTCATGGAATTTCCTATGTAGTATTGACAATGGGCTGTACAAAGAAGACCTGGTGTTTATAACTTTGGACATTCAGGATTTATTCACTGTAATACCTCACAAGTTAGAACTTGAATGGTTTGAGGGGGCCATTTGTGAATGGGCAGACTTTGGCAGTAAAGACCTCCAAGTTTGTATGGACCTCATGGAGTTGGATCTGGACAATAACTTTCTCTTCTTTGAAGGAGAATTTTTTAAGCAGACTAGAGGAGTAGCTATGGGGGCATGGTGTGCCCCCCTTTTGTCAGTTTTGTAGGAGAAGTACCTGGTCCATTCCAGCTATGTGAATATTGCAACTTTTATTGGCGTTACCTGGATGCAGTGTATCTTTTGGACAGGGCCTGAGACAGTGTTGACAGAATGTATAGCTTACATTAACAGCACCACAGACTTTTGAGGTTTACCCGTTGTATTAGATGGGATAAAATACAATATTTGGATAATACTATCTACAAAGTAGTGGAATACGGAAAGTTTAAATCTACCATACACAGTAAGGACACTTTCTCTAATGCCTATTTATATTCACTAGCCTACACCCTTTTAGTCAAAAAAGAAGTATTCTGAAAGCTGTAGAACATCTTCATGTGGCAAGTGATCACATGCTTCCTGTTTCACCTGTTTCTCATTAATTTGTTAGACTCATTGTTACATCATGCTGTGACATTACCACTATAGGATCTTCTACACTAAATCCTTCACTTCTCATGTAATCCATAACTTTAGTTTCTCTTTCTTAAATTTCCCCATTACTAATCCTCTTTTCTACTTTCCCATTTTGTTTTCTTATTTTTTTGTATTGTGAAATTTTGTACAGCCATATGCCTTTGCCTGTATTTTTTTTTGACTATCTTTATAGGATCATAGGACTTTAACTAGGCTCTTGGTCCTGAGGCCCTTAAAAGCCTAGCCAAGAGTTTAACCCATGTTTAGACAAGTCAGTACCCAAAGCCCCTGTCCAGCAGGAACACTAGCATTATTCATGACTACTGTAGTTTGTGTGCCTTAACTTTTGTTGATTTTATTACTAATTTTATATTCTTATTTTTATTTTTTTATTTCTTTATTATCAACATGTGTCATTGCTATGTTTTGTTGTGGAGCTTTTCTCCCCGGGCCTCTACTGAAAATGGAAATATATCCAGCTAGACTAGCCCGGTCAACAAATGTAAAATAAATAAATAAAATAAAAATAAAACACAGGTGTAATCCCAGGGGTGTATTTTCTGTTTCCCATCCAGTTTTCCAAATTGCGCTTAAAAAGGGATAATGAGGTACTTTGCTTGATGTAGAGAAGGAGTGTGTTCCACAGATGGGGGAGTCTCTGGGACATGAATCTGTCCTGCCAACAAGTCCTACTGATATCACAGACTAGTTTGAGGTCACTTGTACGGGTTGAGTTGAGCTTGACTTGTGGATATGCAGCAGTCCCATCAAGGCAGGGTCTGAGATTGCTTTATATGCCAGACAGAGGTCGCTCCTGAGGAGTCTGTATTAAGCTGAGTAGAGGGACAGGGCTTTTAGCCTATTTGTGTAGAGTAGATGTTTGAGGCCCTGGATTCTCCTGGTGAGGAACCTCTGTGGTATTTCCAGCTGCTGCATGTGCTTTGTGAGGTACATGCAGAAGGGGGCATTGTGCTCAATAATTGGCCTTATAAGGGAAGAATACAGGGATGTTGTGATCTCTTTGTCCCTGGATGAGATACACTTACTTATGAGGTGGGCCATGTAGAAAGCTTTCCGCATAAACGAAAGCAACATGATGGTCAAAAGTCAGGTTGCTATCAACCTAGGTGCCCAAATCCATTACTACTGATTGTGCAATTAAAGCATTGTTATTGATGTGATAATATGTGGGGACGTCACTCTCCCCAAAGGGGATGATCAGCTTTTTTTGGCATTCAGCATGAAGCCATGTTTCTGGCACCTGTCATTTGTTTGGATGATAACCTCTTTTAACTTGGAATTATGGACAAAGGAAAAATAATTAGGGAAAATATTGCATATTAGGTACTGTTAGTGGGTGCTATTAACTCAAAATAATTTGCAAATTCAGGAGGGTGAAACAAAAGTTTGAGAAAAAATTAAATGTGCTGCCCTGAATTTGGGAGATCTGAGAGGTGGTGCATGTCTGCATATTTATTGAGTCTTTATGAGTTATGAGTGAAAATTAATTACTTTTTGGTTTCAACAAATTAAATACATACATACATACGTAAGTACATACATACATACAGACAGACGCACACACACACACACACACACACACACACACACACACACACACACACACACACACACACACACACACAGAATATTTAGCAGTAAGGCTTCAAAAACAGGATGGTGGAGGCTTACTAATGGTATTCAGTATCTTCACAGAAACCCAGCTGTGATTCCCCCCTGCTAGCACTCTTTTTGTGTTGTAAATAGTTATGGTAGATAAAAGCTAAAATGGTGTGCTAATAGCTTGTGTTTGTAATGCACAGGGACCAGTTTGCACACATTTAAAGATCACCACTTGTGAATATTCTTCTTTGTCATTTAATGCAATTACTTACTAAAACTGAGGTGTATGTTGAGACAAATTTGTGTATGAATATGTTTTGTGAGTATATGACTGATTTTTAGTATACAAGTCTTTGCATAATTTCTAAATACTGATGTAATAAAAGTTGCTTCAGGCTTCAGTCTTATGGAGAATGTGAATGATTTGGGCATAACTATGAACTGCCCATATTTTTGCAGCATGTCCATATATCTGACCCATATATTTTTGGTTTGTTCATAAAATTTGTGGTTTTCGGGCAAATCAATGAGGACTGAAGTCATTAATTAATGATATACAATTGAGTTCCTTGACTTCATATCCTTCATAAAATGCTAAAATAACGAAGGGACAAGGGCTCAAAACAATAGGTATACAATTTAAATATCGCTCTGACAATTTTAGAAAGTTATGACACTAACATATATTTGCAGTATCTACCTAAAATGGCTATTCTATAAGTATGAAAGGAAGCTTGTAAGCAATACTCATTACCATGAATGTTACAATTAGTGCTACATTAAATTCCATGTCATATGATACAAATTTCCTACAAAGATATTCAGCATTAGTTTTGAAACCACCGCATGTAAAGACGTCAGGGATCAGTCTTGGGACCACTGCTGTTTGAGATATACTTCTCAGGTACAAAGTTTGGCCAAAACCAGAGGTATATGGCTGACCAGTTTTGCAAATGGCTGCAAGCTGGGCACTGTCATCAACTCCCCTAGTGATGTAGGCATACTACAAGAGGGTCTCACCAAGACAGATGATTGGCGCCAGAAACATGGCCTCAAACTTAACACCAAAAATACATCATCCTCCCCTTGTGGGAGGTGACATCTCCCTGCAAATTTTTCACAGTAATAACTTCCTAAGCACTGGAAGCAATTGTGGCAGAGGACCTGGGCACCCAAATTGACCCAGCAATCTAACTTTTGAACACAATGTTGCCTCCATTGTACAGAGAGTTTTCTACTGCATTGGCTGACCTCATTAGTAAGGGTATTTCTTTTTTCCAGGAATAAAGGAATTCATAAGCTTCCTGTATTCCTCCTTATCAGGGCCATCACAGAGGTAGAATGCCCTGTATGGGAATGCTGTAACTCATGTGAAGTACCTGCACAGCAGCTGGAGAGACCACAGGGGTCCCTGACCAGAAGAATACAGGGCTTCAAAAATTTATCCTACAGGGATAAGCTAAAAGCCCTGTCCCTCTTCTCCATCACATACAGACTCCTCAGAGGTGATCTATGTCTAGGTAATCTCAGACTCACCTTGATGAAATTGCTGCATATCACAGCCAAATTCCTCCGTATGACCAGCATGCAAAACCTCAGCATGGTCTGCAACATCAATAAGACTCGCTGGCACGACAGATTTGTCTTCCAGAGACTCCCTCATCTGTGGAATAGACTCCCTCTCCATGTCAAGCAGAGTACTTTAGTACCAGTAAAACAAAGGCGATATCCTGGGCATCCAGAAAATTTTATTGCTCACACAAAATACAACGAAAAATAAAAAATGAAAAACAGTTTAAATCCACAATGTCAAAGAAAATACTGAGCGCTTTCACCCGCTCAAATCAATGCGGGTTTCATCAGAGTACATTTAACAATTCTTTACACCAGCCTTATATACTAAAACAGTTGTTAATTAATCAGTCTTTATTACAAAACAAATTGTCAATTGAATAATAGTTTCGTAGGTAAGCTGCACTGAAGTCCAAAATACTAAAAGTTTTGTTGTTTCTGTATCTAGTTATGTACAAGTTTAAAGTGTTTAACCATGAACTGAACTGAAAATTATAAGTGTGTCTTAAATATTTATTAAATAATATTTTTTAAAAAAAGTTTTTTATAAGATATAATGTTATTGTTAAAAAGACATAATGAGAAATAGTGAGGGCATAACCTTATATGTGTATATAATAATCAATTTAATAAATAATTTAATAAATAACTGTGTACCTAATCCCTATATAAATACAATATGTTATTTGATATATAAAATAAATATGTTGAATATATAAATAAGTACAATATTATTAAATAAATAAATAATAATGTATGTAAAAATAACAGTAATACTATTTTAAATGTTAATATATAGTAAATAAATAAATAAATAAATAATTGTGATATCATATATGTAATAATCATTAATTTTCTAAATACAATTCGTAAATGTTCACATTGGTATAAAATAGTGTATAGTTTATAAAAATGTGTACATAAAATGTAATGCAATTGTGTCTATTGGAAGGTATATTGCAACCATAGTGGTTAACATCAAAATGCTTATTAATGTATAAAATTAATACATAAAATAAAATTAAATAAGTAATACTATGTAACCACGATAATAGTACTACAACATATTTTTAAGTATTGATAAGGCTCAAATTAAACACAAATGGATTTGTGTTTAAGAATACTCGCAATGCTAATATGCCCATTCAGTCCTGGTGTGATACTAGCATTGAAACAAGTTGCTGACTTTATTCTTTTGTTAACAATAAGTTATCCAAATCCTTCCTTTTCCCAGGGGTTATATATTCTATCTATAATGAAAAAGATAAAATCTTTTGAAATTACAACATGTGAAATTACTGTGCATATGAGCATTTGTTTCCTTTTTGTGTTTAATGTCTGCTTACATGTTCCATAATTTACTTTCACTTTAATTTTCTCTTAAGTCTTACCTACATAGTATGCAGGACATGTATATTTTCAATTGGCATTTAAATAAATGACCATTTTACGTATTGCAATTGCCCATTGTCCAGGGCATTGAAGTGTTTATCATAGTTATGCACTGTACAGTATGGTCACCGTCATTAATGTATGTTTGCAACTTTTACAAAGTCCACATTTTTTTCATTTTTAGATATTTTGGAAATCTTTGTCTCATTTAACGAAATGTGCTTTCAAATTAGAGTGCCCTGCTATATGTTATTCTGCGAGGGTATGTACCTAGGGTTTCCTGTAAGTCCTCTGTTATTGTTTATCACACAAGTCCAAGTGTCATTTAAAATTGTTACTATTGCTTTAGAATTAACATTTATAAGGTAC
Organism: Protopterus annectens; assembly: GCF_019279795.1. Lineage (NCBI taxonomy): Eukaryota > Metazoa > Chordata > Ceratodontiformes > Protopteridae > Protopterus > Protopterus annectens. The sequence goes on along the minus strand of NW_025053118.1, from coordinate 4,254 downwards.
AATGAATGAGATCCTTCTTACTTGTCAAATCTGGATTTCTTTTGAAGGCCTTATGTTTTACTCCACTACAAATTATGGGTTTTATATTTTGTGCTCCTATTCATTAATACCTCCCTGGGTTAAAAGAGTCTAATAGAATTTTTAGTAGGATAGCCTCTTTCTGCAAACATATCCTGTAAATACCTGCTCTCTTCCAAAAAATTCTAATCGTCACTGATAATACGTGAAAGTCTAACCAATTGGCCTTTCACCAAATTTTTCTTTTGGAAATGGGGATGGTAGCTGTCATAATGTAAATAACTATTTGAATACATTTTTTTACGAAAAATGTTGGATTCAATCTTACCATTTTTGTTATACATTCTTATGTCTAAGTAGTCGCACTGTTCAAAATATATTTGAAATGTGAATTTTAGGAAGCTAGTGCTTTTGTCTAAGTAATGTATAAATTGTTTTATTTACTTTCTTCCCTTTCCAAAGATCAGAGATATCATCCAGAAAGTCTTATATAAAAATAATATTCTCCCAATAACATGATCACAAAAGGAACTTCTTGGGTCTCCCAATGTGCTAAAAACTAAGTTAGCATAAGTGGTAGGTACATCTAGCCCCCATTGCTACTCCTGTGCATTGTTTGTAATATTCCCCTTCCAAAAAAACATAATTATTATTTAATATCATTTCCATAAAATCAACTAATAATTTCCGTTTAACAATGTGATATCCACTATGTTTATCTAAATTTTTTTCAAAATATAAAAGTCCTTCTTTGTGTGGTATGATGCTAAACAAATTAATAACGTCAATCGTTAACATAAAATACTTCTCCCCTTTATAGTTTTCATTAAATTCTCTCAATTTTTCTAAACAATGCCAGGAGTCTTTGATTATGTGTGGAAAGTTCATACTGATACCTTTACAATGTACATCTACAAATTTGGCTATTGTTTCTAGCTTAGAATTTTTAGCAGAAACTATTGGTCTGAAAGGTGGATTTTGGATGTTTTTGACCAATACTTTAGGTATGCCGAATATTGTGCAAGGAGTAATGGTGGATATTCAACAACTAAGAAGTCATATTCTTGGTAGTGTTGATCATAACTTTCCATCAAATAATCGTGTAGTAGCTCCAATCAAATTTTGTATATGCTCTTTGTTACCTCATATTTAGAAACTTTATTATATGTTTCTTCATTTTCTAACATAGTTTACCATTTTGTTGATGTAATCTAACTTTAGCATGATCACTTTCGCCACCTCCCTCATATCCGGCTTCATGATTCTGTATTTGTTATTACCACAAAAGCTCTGCACAGCCACAGAATCTCTCTCGGTATCAGTTAAGTTGTCCTTTGTCACTTGTTTTTCTTTAGTTCCTCAAGTATTGTTTGTGACTCACATAATGATTCATAGACTTGAATAATTGGGTTACTGGGTGGTATGAATGTGCTAGATCTTTTAAGTGTAATAGCCCTAGTGTCAATGTTAATCTCACCAGGTGTCTTATCTTTAGCAAAAAACATTTTTAAATTTAGCAACCTCACGTAAAGTTTCAAATTAATAAGTATTTTGCCTATATCACATTTAAAGTGTGGAACAAATGTGAAACCCCTTTTGAATAGAGAGATATGACTTTGGTTCAAATGCAATTCACTGTAGTTGTATATGTTAAAACCACCACTATTAATGACATCACAAACATTCAAATTAATTTTTTCAGAGGTAAAAGTTGTTGAATCAATATCACTAAAAACAGTAGAATTTTCATCATTTTCATTATTTCTCGTATCAGCATCTAAATCTGTGCCTAAAAAATAATAACTGTTTCCAGTCCCATTTTCAGTGCCATTTTCACTGGTGGTGTCAGTATGAATTAAGTCCTTTGATGTTTCAAATACATTAGTACCAAATGTACTATTTAATAATAGTGGGAGTTTGTCCTGAAATGTGTTTTCCTTCCTTGGTTCGGGTACTGAGTTTTCTCCCCTTGGAACCTGTCTCTTATTCTCTCCGATCTCCTTAGTTGGGGTTGCTCTAAAAAAACGTCATTTTCTCTGTAAGCATCCCTTTGTATTGTGTTTCCACTGTAATGTCCATAATTATTTACACTGTTGTTTACATTAAAAACTGTTTTTTCATTGTTCTTATCGTGGTTCAAATCATTGTTAACAGAAGATTTTGTTTTGTCATGTTGCTGTACAGATAATTTAAAATCTTTAAAATGGTGGTATGCCCTGTTATGAGTATAATCATTACTGTCCCTTATCAACTTTTTATTCTTATAATCTAGACCTCTCATAACAAAGTTATCCATCTCCTTTATAATACTGTCCATCCTGTGTTTATTGTGTTCAAACAGTAAGTCTTTTTTAATATTACTGTCTAGTTCTAATAGTTTCTCATTCAGTATAGTCAGTCTATGGTTATTGTTCTTAATTATCAATTTTAACAGTTCAAGACCAGTTTTATCATAGAGTGATAACAGTTCATCAAACACAACGCTGTCATAGCTAAAACCAAAAGGTAGTTTAAATATTTGCAAACATTTAGGAACTTGTTCCAGCTCCAGGGACCTTTCTAGGAAAGTGTTATCCATTTGAATCGTTTTGTAGACTGTTTTAGCGTTTCCTCAAAATCTGCAATCTGTTCGTTTAAGGAACCCATGTCCTGCATACTTCCCCTAGGTATATTTTTAAACGATGGTGCCTGTAAAATGGTATTAATATTTTCACCCCATCTCCGACTGTGGGTATTGAGCATTTCTCACTCCCAGTGTTCACATTACGCACTCTCTAAGCGTAACAAACCTATGGATTCACTTCCTTTTTCCTCAAGTGTCACCTTTAGAAGGTTAGATGTAGACCATTACTGGCCGACGGAGCAGTAGGACTGTTACCCGGTGTAGAATGGAGAGTTAATAGTTGTTCCTGCGATTCCGTTAGGGTGATGTTAAGATCCCCATCGTTGTTTATGTTTTTATTGCCACAGTTCCCCTGGATTAAACATATTAAACGTTGCATCGCTTCTAAGTGTTGCTTCAATAAAGCTTCCATACTATAGTATTAATTGTCACTGCTGGTGCAAAGATTTGATAAAAAATAAAATGTTCTCAAAACTTCCCTTTTCTTTCGGAAAAAAGAATTGACCAACACTGTTTGGATACGATTCCGTCTGTTATAGCATGGAGCAACAGCTTCCCCGGTGCCCTGGAATCACATTCCAAAACTGTGAACAATGTACCGCTCTGTAACCCACCAGTAAAACAAAGGCGATATCCTGGGCATCCAGAAGATTTTATTGCTCACACAAAATACAATGAAAAATAAAAAATGAAAAACAGTTTAAATCCACAATGTCAAAGAAAATACTGAGCGCTTTCACCCGCTCAAATCCAATGCTTGGGTTTCATCAGAGTACATTTAACAATTCTTTACACCAGCCTTATATACTAAACTGAATTGTTAATTAATCAATTAACTGTGCAAAACAAATTGTCAATTGAATAATAGTTTCGTAGGTAAGCTGCACTGAAGTCCAAAATACTAAAAGTTTTGTTGTTCTAACTGTATCTAGTTGTAACCTACAAGGTTTAAAAGTGTTTAACCATGAACTGAACTGAAAATTATAAGTGTGTCTTAAATATTTATTAAATAATCTTTTTTAAAAAAAGTTTTTTATAAGATATAATGTTATTGTTAAAAAGACATAATGAGAAATAGTGAGGGCATAACCTTATATGTGTATATAATAATCAATTTAATAAATAATTTAATAAATAACTGTGTACCTGATATTCTGATCTTTTGGAAAGGGGAAGAAAGTGAAATAAAACAATTTATACATTACTTAGACAAAAGCACTAGCTTCCTAAAATTCACATTTCAAATATATTTTGAACAGTGCGACTACTTGGACATAAGAATGTATAACAAAAATGGTAAGATTGAATCCAACATTTTTCGTAAAAAAACGTATTCAAATAGTTATTTACATTATGACAGCTACCATCCCCATTTCCAAAGAAAGAGATTTGGTAGAAATAAGGCCAATTGGTTCAGACTTTCACGTATTATCAGTGACGATCAAATTTTTTGGAAGAGACAGGTATTTACAGGATATGTGTTTGAAAGAGGAGCTATCCACAAATTTATTAGACTCTTTAACCCAGGAGGTTTTTAGGACTCTTTTTTTAAAAGTTCATTCTATACCTTATAATGTAATTCTAAACAATAGTAACGAGATTTGAAAAAAAGT
>NW_025053117.1:0-10476 GCF_019279795.1 Protopterus annectens | reverse complement strand
AAAAAATCTAGTTAAAAACTGCGCTGCCATTTCATGTAAACATCTCCATGCTTCCACAGGCATGTCTTCTGGACCAACAGCCTTTCCGTTCTTCATCCTCTTCATAGCTATCCTTACTTCCTCCTTGCTAATCCACTGCACTTCATGATTCACTATCCGCACATCATCCAACCTTCTCTCCCTCTCATTCTCTTCATTCATCACCCCCTCAAAGTACTCTTTCCATCTGCTCAACACACGCTCCTCGCTTGTGAGTACGTTTCCCTCATTATCACCCTTACCTGCTGCACATCTTTACTAGCTCGATCCCTCTGTCTAGCCAATCGGTACAGCTCCTTTTCTCCCTCCTTAGTGTCCAACTTTTATACAACTCTTCATACGCCTTATCCTTAGCTTTCGCCACCTCTCTCTTTGCCATGCACCTCATCTCCTTATACTCTTGTCTACTTCATGTCTTTGACAATCCCACTTCTTCTTCGCCAACCTCTTTCTCTGTCTACTCTCCTGTACTTTTTTCATTCCACCACCAGGTCTCCTTGTCCTCCTTCCTCTTTCCAGATGTTACACCAAGCACCTTTCTAGCCATCTCTCTTACTAGCTCTGCTGTAGTTACCCAGCTATTTGGTAACTCTTCACTGCCACCCAGTGCCTGTCTTAACTGTTCCCTGAGCATCACCTCACAGTTACCCTTTTTCAGTTTCCACCATTTGATCCTTGGTACTGCCCTCACACTCATCCTCCTCTTCTTGATCACCAATGTCATCCTACAAACCACCGTCCTATGCTGCCTAACTACACTTTCCCCTGCCACCACTTTACATTCTCCAATCTCCTTCAGACTGGCCCTTCTACAAATGATATAATCCACCTGTGTGCATCTTCCTCCACTCTAGTATGTCACCCTATCCTCCTCCCTCTTGTTAAAATACTTATTCACCACAGCCATGTCCATCCTTTTTGCAAAATCCACTACCATCTGACTTTCTGCATTCCTTTGCTTAACACCATACCTACCCATCACTTCCTCATCCCCTCTGTTCCCTTCACCAACATGCCCATTGAAATCTGCTCCATTCACCAGTCTGTCAGCCTTGGGTACAGTCATCACCACTTCATCCAACTCACTCCAAAATTTTTCTTTCTCATCCACCGCACACCCAACTTGTGGAGCATATGCACTAACAACATTCATCATTACACCATCAGTTTCCAGCTTCATAAACATCACTCTATCCGACACTCTTTTCACCTCCAAAACACTCGTAGCATACTCTTCCTTCAGGATAATGCCTATGCCATTTCTCCTCCCATCCACACTATCATAAAACAATTTGAAACAGTCTCAGATACACCTAGCCTTGCTCCCCTTCCATATGGTCTCTTGCACACACACTATACCAACCTTCCTTCGGTCCGTCATATCAGCTAGCTCTCTCCCTATACCAGTCATACTGCCAGCATTCAAAGTTCCGACCCTCACTATCACAGTCCTAGCCTTTACCTGCCTTCGGGCATTCTTTCCCCCTCTTCTCCTCCTTCGGCCAACAACCCAATTTCCGCCAGCACCCTGTTGGCCAACTGTACTGGTGGTGGTCGTTTACCCGGGCCTTGACTGATCCTGTATGTATTTCTGTACTGTTGTCTGCATGTATGATTTTGCAAAATTTTACACTGGATGCTTTCTGACACATCCCTCCCCATTTATCCAGGCTTGGGACCGGCACAAAGAAATGCACTGGCTTGTGCATCCCCAGTGGCTGTACTCCTATATGGACTATCTAAGATTCATAAGTCTGACCTGTTCATCCATGCCCCACATTGTGTTTTGTGGTGGATGGGTGACTGAACCATTATCAATTTACAGTCCATACTAAGTAGGTATCTTAGTACTGCGGTGGTGGTGCTGCTGAAGCGTTGTCGCCTCACAGAAGTTGCCCGTTCGATTCTCAGAGCGTCTTCTGTGTGGCGACATGCGTGAATGGGCATTCCTTCATTGAAGGTTGTGCGTTGGGCCAGGCAAGCCAGCACGTAAAAATTTACTGCCAATCATTAGCGGACCAGAGTTCCTCTGTGGCGACCCCTAACCCGGAAAAGCTGAAAGACACAACAACTAAGGAGGTATCTTGTTATGGTATCAAGCTACATATGGGAAGCTAGAGATTTTTTAAATTAAACTGTTACTCACAGGAATAAGTGATTTTAAATTTGTTACATTAGATATTAATTATTCATGGTTATCCCTAATGGTTATGGCTTGGAAGCTGTACTTGAATTTTTAAGTAAGAATAGTGAGTTACGCCATGGAGAGACGAACTTTCTGAGCTATTGAGGCTAATTTTGGATAATAGATTTCCAATGAAAAGCATTGCCTCCAAATATCATTTGTCTGGGGACCTCAATTGAGAACACTTGTGCGAATATTACATTGTCAATGGGAGGAGCAGTATGTATATAACGCCAATGAAACTTGGATCTAGGGTCATTTCTTTTACAAGCATTTTATTGAAGTCTTCCTAGTGTGGGAAGGCAAATAAACAGATTTGGTTAATTTTAACTAACTCAATAATACCTACCCCCTTTCTAAAATGTAAATGCTCTTTCTTGGACACTGTGAGAAGTTCTTTAGATGGCAAACTGACTAGACTGTGTGATAGTATTGCAACATGTGTTCATAGGAAGGATGATCAAGCAAATAAGTATACTTACAGACAAAGCACGCATGCTCCCCATTTCTTTTAGATGTATAGTTAGGAGCCAGCTACTTAGGGTGAGTAGATTAAATACGACAGATACTTGTACTGAACAAATGAATGAAATGATTGCAGAGTTTAAGGACTGGGAATATGATGAGGGGGTTCTTGGAAAGTATAAAATCAGATGATGTTCTTCGTGTTTCTCTCTTGCAGTCATTGCATTTGGGTAATCTGCTGGCAGGTTGCCCTCAGTCGGCCTGAATATCAAAGTCTTGGGTCCTGCGTCGGTTGCGGTCTCCTCTTCCATGACGTCAGGTAGTCAGGGGTATAAAAATTGCAGCCGATGCCATTTTATTCAGTCTTTCTTGCCGCGCGGTGCCCGAAGCAGAAGCAGTTTGCAAGTGCCGGTCGGCTGACTCCTGAAATTTTCTCATTTGAGTTTCAGAACCAGAGTCTTCAATTAAAGCTAAGTACCCTGTTGGGGAAACTTTTTTTCTTGCTCCTTACCGATGTCAGTAAAAGTTAGTATAATTGCATTACTTGTGGGAAGCAAATACCTCATAAGGATTTTCATTTGTACTGTATTCCTTTCCTAGGCCCAGATCATAATGTGCCTTGCTGTCGGTTTTGTGCTAGATTTAACCAATGCACTATTAAACGTTGGTATGAACGGTGGTGGTGCTGCGGTAGCATTGTCGCCTCAGTACGATGTTGTCCTGTTCGATTCTCAGCTAGAGCGCCTTTCTGTGTGGAGACATGTGTGAATGGGCGTACCTTCGTTGAAAGTTGTGCATCAGAGCTGGCAACTCTGCACGTAAAAATCTACTGCTAATCATTAGCGGACTGGAGTTCTGCTGTGGCGACCCCTAACCGGAAAAAGCCGAAAGACGACCATTAAGCGTCTGTATATTTTTGCTTCAGAATATTTTGGAGCCAAATTTAATTACCCTGAAATGTCATCGAATAGCACTCCAACTGTCTGAGTTCACAAAAAACACAAAGAAAAACACAGACCATCGAGGTCCAAAACTAACGAAGCTTCTCCTAAGCCAGTTGCCGGTACTCAGGCGCTTCCGCAGCCCCTGATACCCGCTACTTTTGAGTCGCAGGCCTCTACCAAGACCCATGTGGAGTCTGGTACGCCGCGAGTTTTTCAGAGTATTGAACCTGCGGATGTCTGTCCCTCAGATGGGTCCAGAGCTGCTGAGCAGGCACCGGCTTCTGAGGGCGTTTCCAGGCCTCAACATTTCTATATAAAACTGACGCCAGCTTCAAAAACAACTAAGTCTAAAAAACTGGCGCATGAGCCCGTGCTCAGGCCCTTATGCCTAAAAAACAGATCAAAATGGCTGAGGATTTGATCAGGGGTTCCCAAACCCCCCCCCCCCCCTTGCTATGAGGCCTAGGCAAGACACTGATTATGAATCTTCAGGTCAGGTTTCTGTTTCTTCTGATTCCTCTTCTGATCAGGAATTTTCTGTACCACCTTATGAGGATTCAGATGCAGAAGAATCCATTCCATCTGCATCTCCTCCTGAGGATTATTCTTTTGGAGAAACCTTGCATACTTTAAGGGAACATTTTCATTGGGAGAGTCAGGATTTCTCTGAATCAAAAAAGAGGCTTAGGGATTTCTTTCTTCCTCCGCATAGGCCTTTGGCTATACCTCCTGTATTGGACATTGTTGTGTTTTCGGAATCAAGCATGGCTCCTGATTCCCTACCTCTGGCTCCTTGTAAGCCAGACATATTACAGGGTTCTTGACTCCCACAAATTTTTATTCAAAAATCCTGCTGGTGATCCTGAAACTATCTCACAGGGTCCCAAAGGTGTAAAGGCCTCTACAGCCAAAAATCCTACCCCCTCTGATATAGATTCCAGGGCACTGGATAGATGAGGAAAGAAAGTTTATACGCCTGCAACCTTGGCAATTAAGGCCTTAAACTGCCAGTTTCATATGCTTAAATATCAACAGCATGTTATGGGCTTATTGAAACAGAAAATGATGTTGATTTCTGATTGTGCGGAAAATAAAGAATTACAGGAATTATTGCATGCAGCAGAACAGTTAGGAAAGCATACTTTGCAATGTGGTTTTGATTCCTTGAAGGCCTCTTGCATGGCCGCAGTTACTGGATCTGTGATTAGAAGGCATGCCTGGCTCAAGGAGCAAAATCTGCCTGATCATGTTAAAGCTAAATTGTTGGATGCACCTTTACAGCATGATACTCTGGTAATAAGACAGATGAGGTTTTAAAGAAAATGGAAGACAAAGCTAAATCTATGCATACTGTAAAAGATTTCTTACAAGTACAGCCACCCAGATTCAGTAGGCACTGGCCTGCTAAAAATGTTGCCTTTCCTGTGTCCAGCAGAGCCTCACAAGGCAAATCCAGTCTCTCAAAAGGTTCTAGATACCAATCACAGAGATCTTACAAATCAAAGCAATGGGGGTGCCTCTACCTTCGAATCTGGAGGAACAAAGCACAACCCTGCAGTAAGCAGTCTCAATGACCCTCTACTATCACCAAGAAGTTATCTTTTGGCAGCCCCCTTGGGGGGGAAAATTAGCACTTCATGCTCAAAATTACCAGTTAATTACCCAGGACAAGTGGGTATTAAACATAGTATCCCGGGGTACAGATTTAATTTCCATACTTTGCCAATTCCAAGCAGTTGGCCAGGTCTGCCACAAAATCAGTGGGCAGAGGCCCAGAAACCAGTTACGTCCCTCATGGATATGGGGGCTATTCATCCAGTACCAGAACAGGGAAAAGGACAAGGTTTTTATTCGACTGTTCCTGGTACCCAGAAAAGACCATGCCTGGCGTCCAATACTGGACTTACCGATTTTGAAAACGTTCTTGGACATCCCAAAGTTCAAAATGCTGACTTTGCAATAGCTTCTGCCTATGCTGGGCAAGAACACTTGGTTAGTGACTCTAGACTTAAGAGGCATAACTGCATATCCCAATGAGAACCAAAAGCTTGCAAGTTGGAACAACAATAGTATACAAAAAGTTCACGGCAGTAAAACCAACAAGCACACTGCCTCCTCGCTCAGTAAATTCAGCACATAAAATGAATGCCAAGATTAAAAACCACAGTGTTTAATAGGGTTTAGCGCTTTCACTCGAAAACCGAGCTTCCTCAGAACAAAGTAAAAATGAATACATACACTTTAAATAGAGTGTTTTGGCGCCAAGTAAGAGCAGCATATCAATTTACCTTAAAAGTAACAGAGCACTATATACAAAATATTAAAAAATGATATAATACAAACAACCTAATGAAAATATTACTAATTATTACATAATAATCAAAAGCATATTGATAAAAATAAATATATTAACAGTTCATATATAAGAGGCTTTATGGATAAATAATCATTAATTCCTGGGGGTGAATTGGCATCAGTATATACTTGCCACCATAGCTCTCTATATGCTAAATAATTTTTATGATCTCCCCCTCTAGGATTTTGAGTGACAGATTCCAATATGAAAAAACTAAAAGTATGGTCACTTCCATATTGAATAGTATGTCTTGACAATGCATTTTTAGTGTCTCTCTTTTTTATACAGTAAAGATGTGAGTATATTCGCTGTCTCAACTGCCTCTCAGTCTTTCCTATGTAATAGGCATCACATACTGAACAGGCTGCGATATATACTAACATAGTAGTTCTGCAATTACCTTTGGTAGGTTGTATTTTTAAATGATTATAGTTATTTAAAGTTAGACTAAAATTCTCATTAATCACATAACATTGATTGCAACTCCCACATTTTGTGGTATGTGTGTCTTTTACTTGTCCCTTTTTGTAACCTATAATGTTGTATCTCTCCAAGATACACTTTAGGTTACTGCCCATCTTATACACAAAACTAGGGCTCTGACCAACAAGGTTCACTAACTCCTGGGAATTAGTAAGAATATGCCAATTCCTAAGCACAATATCTTTAATAATCTTACTAAACATTCCATATTCAATAATAAGGGCTCTACTATAGATTTTCTTCTCAGTTACTTGAGATTGATCAACAATATCTATTAACTCTGATGTATTTTGCTGATTCTCAGTTAAACTATGCATGTTAGAACCCAGAAGTAAACTATATTTCTTACCCCATTGATTTATAACAAAACTACTTATGTCATCCATAAGCTTAGAGTCATAGCCTCGTTCTTTAAATAAAGTGGAAATAAACTTAACCTCATTCAGCATATCAGGGTACCTAGATGTCATTCTAATAGCTCTGATAACCTGTCCTTTAAAGATGTTCCTTTTCATTCTTACTGGGTGACAACTACTATAATCTAAATATGAATTACTAAATGTTGATTTCCTAAAAATAGTAGACTTAAAGCCCTCTGTGTCATGTGTAATAAATGTATCCAAATAAGGTACTCCCTCTTTGCTTGTGGTAGAAGTAAACTTTAAGAAATTGCTGCTAGAATTTATAAAATTTAAAAAAGACTCATACATTGTGCAATCTCCCTTCCACAAAATATATATATCATCTAAGAAACGGGAGTAATAACTGATGTAATCAAAGTAAGTACTCGTAAACACAAAATGTTCCTCCCAATCCAGCATAACTAGATTTGCAAACATGGGGGCACATGCTGCCCCCATGGCTACTCCTCTGGTTTGCTTGAAAATTTCTCCTTCATAGAAAATAAAATTATTTTCTAATATTAGACTCATCAATTCCACTAACAAGGAAATTTTGTCCCAACTAAAATTAGTGCGTTTACATAGACTTCTACTAAATCCCTCAAGGCCCTCTTCCATGGGGATACAACTAAATAAATCAATTACATCAATGGAACTAAACACAATTTCAGTACTGTAACTGTTGACTGGAAAGTTCCGTAAGAATTCCCAAGAATCCTTGACAAGGTGACCTAGTCCTTCGTATATAAATTTTAAAGTAGTATCAATATAAACCCCTATGGGGAAAGTTTGAGTTGCTCCCCGAAATAATCGGGCGAAAAGGTGGATTCCTATGGTCCTTATGAACTTTAGGAATACCCACTATAGTGGGTAGGATCGGGTAATCCACTTTTAAATACTCAAAAAGTTCTTTGTTGATTCTATTCTCTAATAAATATTCATCCAAGTACATATCTATTCTCCTGTAAGCAGTATTTACTTCATTAATGGAAGCAATAGAGTAATTACCCAAATTGTGCAAAATATTGTGAATATTAGCACTGTAAGTGGTGGCATCATAAAATACTATGCCACCACCTTTGTCAGGTTTCATAACTCTGATGGTCTTATCCTGCTTTAAGCTGTTTAAAGTTCTTATTTCCTCATCAGATAAACTGATTTGTCGCTGAGGTTTCCTGTTGTTGTTGTTCTTACTAATATTATATAGTTCCTTGGTGACCCCTTGATCAAAAGCCGTCACAACCGGATTACTAAGTGGAATAAAAGTGCTCTTTTTCTTCAGTACATTGTTACCAGTGTCCACACATGGGTTTTCCTTGTTGTTAAACATAACTGCTAAATTCAATTTCCGAATAAATCTCTTGAATTCAAATATAGTGTCTACTATCCGAAAATTAGGTGTAGGTATGAATTTTAAACCTTTTGAGAGGAGACTAAAATGGGCTTTATCCAGTTCAATGTTACTATAATTAAAAATTTTGAAATTGTTATATTCACTAATAACCTCATCAATTCTGGTTATATCATCCTGTAAGACCCCTGTATTTAATAAGGGGGTAGTGGAATTTAATACTTCTTCCTCCATTTTGCCCCCTTTCTCCATTTCCCCTGATAGTTTCTCTCTTGTGTGTAAAAAAAATCCTGCTTTTTACCCTCTGTCATATCAACATATTCCGTTGCCTCATCTTGTAAATGCCTATTTTTAAAATCTTTACTAATATTCCAATTATAACTCGTATGTCTCTTGTATTGATCTTTGTCCCTGCTCAATTTCTTAAGCTTACGTTCAAAGGCCTTCTTGGCCCGTTCATCTGCTAGAGTAAATTGTTTAAAGTAAAGTTTCTCCCCCTGGGGAAACATTAAATCCTGTGTGATATTAGTGTTCAAATGCTCAATTTCATTAATACATTTACATAACTTAACATCATTATGTTTTCATACAAACGGACTAGAACACTTCGTATGGCTTTTGAAAACAGGGACCCTATGTTGGTTGTAAAAATTGTGGTAAACAATAATGATTCCCCTGGTATGTTCTGTTGTGGTTCATGTGTCTCTTGCCAATATATTAAGGTAGGGTCTGTTTTTGTTTTTCCTCACAATAATTACAAAGTTTCATTCAGACAGCATTTTGACTGCCATTCCATTAATATTGTCTATGCAGCTGTTTGTGGGTCTTGTTCTTCGTTTTATGTGGGCAAAACCTGCCGGAAATTTTCTGATCGTATTAAAGAACATGCAAGAGCCATTATAACCTTGGATTCATATAATGCTTTAGCACGCCATGCCAGTAAATGCAGACAGTTTGAAAAATTTAACTTCCTAGTACTGGAGCAAGTTGCGGTGTTCTTTGGAGACTCGGATACTCTTTTGGAAGTTAAAGAACTCAAATGGCAACTTACTTTGGCAGCCGATTTACCACCAGGACTGAATGAATATATTAACATTAAATGTGCTTTACGTTGGTTCTTTTAATTTTACTACAGTGCCCCATCTATGTTTATCTATATAATATGCTTTGTACATGACAATACTTTTTACAATGAGATGCATGTCTTATTTTCTGTTATAGGATTTATATTCATATATGTGGTTTCATATATGTGTTTTTTTATATGTAGGTTGTGACTGAATTTTACCATATGGTTTTTATTAGATATCTACTAAGATGTGCTTTACAGATTGCATTTTATAGGGGCCTTATTACATTACTAATTGTTATGACAGCACATACTTATGCATTTTGTGGGTTCCTTTATAGATACTATTATGTGTTTTCTTAGTTTCTGGACCCTTTTGTTTTCCCTAGGTTTCTTAGTCAGGGCACTCTCTACCCGGTCTCTGTCTTTTATTTCAGTTTAGTTAAGCTCTGTTATTAATGCCTTTTGGTCTCTACTTCTTCCTACGTACTTTTTATGCCCTGACGTCTGATGGTCTGGTACATCTCTCTACTTTTTTGGGTACTACCTTTTTTACTCAGCTATTCTTTACTGCTGATTTTGGTCTTGTCCTTGTGCTACAGTTTTGGTTTTAGTTACAAGTTTATTATTATACCACATTGTTTGCTGAGTGGAGCTACTGCTATGTTTGCCTAGTACCTTGTGACTATAGGACGCCTTGTTACTTGTTAGTTGTAAGTTGTTAAGATGCAAGGTTCAGCACTGCTTCTAGCTGATTTTTATAGCTGCCCAGCTTTGACTATTTTATTTCTATCAGTTTGCTTAGTCGTAGTGTTTATATAGTTTCACAGTGTTCATATCTCTCCCCTTCAAACTTTGTTAATTTTCAGGTATTTGATTTTACCCGAAAGGCTAGTCTGACCCACCCACTATTCAGTGGATTTTGCAGATCGTTCCTGATGCTCACAGGCTAGACTGCCTTCTCAGTTATTGCACTTCCAATACACCTACTTGTTGGCTTCTACTGTTCCTTACTATGTTCCCATTGGTGTGACAGTTCTGTACTACTTGGAATACTTTGGATTGGTTATGATGTCTTTATTAGGTAAAGGATTGGGTAAATGTTATATTACTTGTTAGTCATTGGATAACTGTTATTTATGTATATATTTTTTCTAAACCATTGGTGTATAAATATGTGGGT
>NW_025053116.1:0-9718 GCF_019279795.1 Protopterus annectens | reverse complement strand
CAGGTTACTTGGCAGGGTATTCTAAGCAAAGGGAATTATGTAATAATGGGTCCTTTAATGCTGTGCATGTTAAACATAACTCTCTATGAAGGCATTAAGATAGCAAGGAGTGAGAGTTGTTAACAGTCTTTGGCTTTAGGAAGAGACTCAAAGCTCTTCGTTTGCAGATAATGTGTGGGTAGGTTACAGAACAAGGTGCAGTATTCTGTCATTTGTCAGTTACCTCTCTGACACAATGCTTGACCCCATGGAGGATCCTACGGAGGATCAGCTGGGTGTTTGCAGATATGCTTGAGGATGCCCAAGACTATATGGGCATCAAATGAAAGATCTTTGTCTACAAGAGCTTATCTTTTACTGTTTTATCATATTTTAGTTGTTATCCATCAAAGGTTAGTAGGGGATTTGCTAGATGTTAGAATTCTACATTTACTGACAATGAAGGCAGTATTGTTTCCTGTTCATCATTCATGTGTAATGTTGAGTGCTTTTTCCTGTAAGGCGGTGTCAGAAATGTTAAAGACAATGTTCCCAATTTTATAGTTGCCTGCATAGTTGCTGACCCAGACAATTTAATCAGTTTTGACATTTGAGAAAAAGATACCAAAAAGAATGACCTCAGGACAGAGTCTTACTCTTCTAACATATTCTGGAAGAATCACACCAAGTTCTTGTAAGCAAGTAAAACAGCTTTATTTTACATGCATGGAGACCTGCTACATGATAATAGTATGCCAGCAGTCTGGCTACTTGTACTTTAAGTTCTCCTTATATAGACCCTCCTGCACGTACATACACGTAGCACAGAGGACTTTCATTAAAATTGATAGTTTGATTACTTGTTTTTACCAGCCAGTACCACAGTTATTCTTGCACCATTAACTTTCTTAGCAGTTTAAGATTAACTTCTGCATTCCTCAGTGATCAACATTTTCCAGAACATTTCAGTTTGCACGCAGTGAACATTTTTCTGCTTAACCCTTTAAATACAGAATACAAAATATGTTGACTTCAGTATTTTTCCACATTTCCCCTTACAACATTTTGTATACTGTTTATTTTACACAATCCCAGATCGCTTGTATACCTTCTCATAATCAGAGAAATATGCTTTTGTAGCATTGGCAGAGATAACCTTCGATATTATCATTTTGATACATGGTATGCAACAGCAGCCAAGCAGCAAAATATGATTGCACCAACACATACAGCAATTAAAATGTTCATCAACACAGAACCCCAGTTTCCAAACAGATTTTGGAAAAAGTCAGTCAAGGGGTTTGGACCAGGTTTAGTCAGCTCAGAAACTTGTTGAATTATTTCAAGATGGTTCTGAATCGTGCTCGCTATCAGGAATGAACGAGCAGCACTCCTCGTGTATCAGAGCCGCAAGTACCTCCTTTCGCCGCTAGGGTGAACTCGAGCGCCATACGGTTCTGCAACACTACTGTTCTCATCGCCAAGCATTCGTCCGTCACCAATTCTAGCGCTGAAAATGTCGATTACTCAGAGTCTCTAACAGTTTTGACAGTTTTCTCAGTTCCCAGATGGATTTTACTGTCCCATATGCTGGCAAAATACCAGCCCAAGCAATTACATCATCGCCTAGGTCCATATGTGAGAGTCCTTTGCTGCTGACGTGTGCCAAGTCATGGTGATAAATCCATGATGCATCAATGTTACCTACGCGATTAATTGGTTTATTAAGAGAACGCGCATTTCAGATTTTACCTTGAGGCAATACATTTGCGTATCTGATAGCTGGTATCAGATATCCCAAAAAACAACTTCCTGACCAGCCATATAGTAACCATTTATATGCTTTCCTACCACAAATAAAATAACAATCATTTGTTTTAATGGTAATATTATTGCAAATTCATAACTCCCATTTGGCTTTAGCCCTTAAATAACAGGCCATATACATACAGCATTTTTCAACAAAACTAGTATCATTTACATTGATGTCTTTTTTTATAGCTCCAAACTTGGTTTCACACTGCCCTTCTAGGGTACAATTATGAACTATTGTCAAATTACTTTTGGCTCAGCCCCACCTTAACTTTCCCAATCTTTTGAAAACACACTGTTCCGCTTTTGGCGCCCAGAAGAGGCAGCCACCTTGTCTCTCAGTGGTACTTCTGTGGTTTCAAACAACAAACTATTCCAAGTATCATTTATTCCCAGAGGGGCTGTCCCTAACATTGGCCATACTATGTACAGTAGGTATTGCAGTACATACCCAACAATTTGAGACATTCATTGAGGATGCATATGCATATTTAATCGCTTGATATGTATTAAAGTTTGGATGCCAGCTGGTGTGTTTGTCTCTTTGAATGGCTAGCTTCATTGAAAGACAGAAATGTCCAAAACAGAAATATTACAATCACAATAGTTATAAACAATAAAACATTGCAATAGAACCATTTTCTCTTATTCTCATTATTGTCCTTCATGATTGCTGCTGTCTGTTTGTTCCTCAGGGGAACTCAAGTCTTTATTTAACTGAAAATGTCTTCGATTTTGCAGTGCGTTAGGTGGATCCATGAGGACCTTTCTTTAATCCGAACTGCTGTTGGAGTTGCGATTAGCACCTGGTAGGGCCCTCCATTTGGGGATGCCCAATTCTGGCGTTTTATTATTTTGATCCAGACCCACTCGCCGGGTCTGATTTCCGTGATCTTGACGCCTCTTGAACCTGAAAACAATCATTCGCTAAACAGCTGTTAGTATTGGTCAGCATTTTCCTCATGTACTCAGCTATCTCCTCACTCCTCACGCCCGCAGGCAACAAGTTTTGCCACTGCGGACGAATAAGGTCTCCCATACAATAACTCAAATGGGGTGACTCTTTGAGGTGGGAGTTGTCCGTGATGGAAAGGAGGGCTAGGAGGTAGACAGGTAATCCAAGACTGATGTGTCTCGCCATGAGTTTTCTCAACTTGCCTTTTAGAATGCCGTATGGCGTTCCACCAACCCTGCTGACTGTGGGTGGTAGGCACAATGGTGTTTCAATTCAATTTGGAAAACTGTAGACAGTTTCTGAATGATCTGATTGACAAAATGCGTGCCGTTGTCAGAGTAGATGCGCAGTAGGAAGTCCAAAGTGCGGGACGATGTGATTGACCAAAATTTTAGCCACTGATTGAGCATCCGATGTGTCACTGGAAAAGCCTCAACCCACTTAGTAAATGCATCTACTATTACTAACACAAACTTCTTTAGTTGTGCCGGGTCAATTGATGAAGTCCATACATATTGTATGAAAAGGATAGGGTGTTGGAAATGATGCCAGAGCAACTCTGACCTCCCGTGATATTTAGCACATACTATGCAGGATAGACAAAAACGTTTTGCATATGCAATGAAACCCTTGGTCCAAAAAGGTAAGGTGGATAATTCTAACCATAGCTGCAGGGCCCAGATGGGAAGGGCCATGCAAACTAGTGCTGCATACCTAAAAAGATTAGTAGGCAAAACATATTTATTATCCGGTCCCACATAGATTCCTTTTGTTCTGTCTAACACCATACCTAGTCCAGCTGCTGTTTTTCCTGTACTGTGCTAAGTTCCTGCATGACTTGTAAGGTTTGCAAATCAAACTTATCTGTTGGTTGTAATTCTGTAGGTGTGGTTTCAAGTGAAAAGGTACTGGACATAGCTGCCTCTTTGGCTGCTTTGTCTGCTAGGGCATTACCAAGTGATACCGGGTCCTTAGCACGGGTATGAGCAGCGCATTTACAGATGGCCAAACCCCGTGGCCGTTGGACGGCTTGTAATAATTCAAGGATTAGTTCTTTGTGCATGATATCTTTTCCCGAGGTTGTAACCATCCCCCTATTTTTCCATTGCTGGGCAAATACATGTACCGTAGAGAAAGCATATTGACTATCCGTATAGATAGTGACATTCCTGTCCTCCGACAGGAGACATGCCCTTGTCACAGCAATCAATTCCGCTGCTTGAGCGGATAAGTTCCCGGGGAGTGGTCTTGCCTCTATTATTTGAGTTGCAGTAGTAACTGCATACCCTACCTGCGTGGTGCCTGTTTCTGTTTTGCGTGCTGACCCATCTACAAACAGTGTCCAGTCCGCATGTAGTAAGGGTTGATCTTTAAGATCCGGTCTTGGTAGAACTTTAGAATGTATGAGATCTAAGCATACATGTGGGATACCGTCTTCAGCAACAGGTAGCAATGTCGCTGGATTTAAGGTAGTGCATCTCTCAATTGTCATGTGTGGCTGTGATAACAGCGTAGTCATACAAGATAAATGTCTGCTAGGTGACAGAAATGTTAACTTGTCCTGCAGAAGGATGACTGCTACGGAGTGCGGGACTTTAACGAAGATCATGGAACAATACCAACGTGGCAGATGCTTGTACCGCCAAAGCGGCTGCAATTACTGCTTGCACACAGTGTGGTAATGCTCGTGGCTACTGAGTCTAATTTGCTAGAGTAAAATGCCAATGGTCTTAACTTATCTCCATACATTTGCATTAAAAACAGATGTCATAAATCCCTGCTTGCAATCTACAGTCTGTATAAAGGTCTTACTGTAATCTGGAAACCCCAATGTCGCTGACCCAGCTATCAGTTGCTTGATCCTAGTGAATGCCTGTACTGCCTTGTCTGTCCAGTGCAGCAAATCTTGCCACCATCGGTATTGCAAAAATTAAGTCTGATAGCTGGTGCACTTCTTCGGCGAGTTGGGAATCCAACTACGACAGAAGTTCGTAATGCCTAAAAAGGACATCATTTCTTTTTTTGTAGTTGGCATGGGGGCTTGTAAAATAGCATTCTTTCTGCTGTCATCTAATCGCCTGCCCTTCCCAAAGATAGTATAACCCAGGTAACGTACTTCTAATTTACAAAATTGTAACTTAGACTTATTTACCTTATGTCCTTCGTGTGCCAGAAAGTGTAGTAGTCGAATAGTCTCGGACTTACAGAGTTCTTCCATAGTCGCGGCCAGGAGGATATCATCCACGTACAGCAGTAGGTGGCACCCTTGGGCTGGTTGGAACTGAGCCAAAAATGTGGACATCTCTTGTGAGAAGATGGTTGGACTTTCGCAGTATCCCTGCGGTAACCTGGTATAGGTATAACGCTTGCCCATAAACGTAAATGCAAACCAAAATCTACTATCTTCCTGCAAGGGAATAGAGAAAAAGGCATTAATGATATCAATTACAGAAAAGTAGTTATCCGTTGGAAGGATATCGTTCAGCAGAATAGACGGATCCGGGACTATGGGGGCCCGAGGTACCACCGCGGCATTTATTGCCTGTAAGTCTTGTACCATCCTCCATGTCCCATCCGCTTTTACTGGAAATAAGGGCGTATTACACGGTGAGTCTGTGCACATAATTAATACTCCAGCTTTCAAAAGTGCTGTGATTACCGGTAAAATGCCCTCCTCTGCCTTTTTGCTCAAGGGATACTGCCGTTTATGAGGTCTAAATTCTGACTTGGGTGTAATCTTTACCTGTCCTGCCGTTCTAATCAGTCCGATATCATGCTGACCCTGCGACCATAATGAGTTTGGAATCGTCTGCAATTGAGATTCTTCCATAGGGGTAAGGAGACATAGTCATAATGTCCCAGGGGATTGTATCGGTTCGTCTTCCCAGAGGTGCACGGTCGGTCTGGCTTGTGTAACCCAGTTAAGTTTTTGAACCTGAACACCCTTACCCTGCCAACTGTTCTGGTGTCCATCCTACCCATTCAGTTATTTTCTTACCCACGAGGTACCATGACATTCCTTCACCCTTTGTGACTGAAATATGTGTGGTTAATTCATTCTTATACAGCAGCTGCATATCCCTTGTAAGGCTACATGTGACTGCAGAATTACCTAGTGTGTCCCAAAAAAGGCTATGCAATACTAGTTTGGTGACTTTAAAACTAAGAAATTTCTTTTCGTATTCTAAATCAGGTCCAAGCACATCTTCTGTAATACACTGTGCAATGTAATGGATCTGACACCTTCGGATTTGTTATGCCGTATTTGCTTAATGCCAAATTTGTAAGAGCCGTCACTACACTCTGGGGGCCTGTCTCTATCAAATCATTACTATACCAGTAATGTAGATCTCCCTGCCCCTCTAATAGCATTGCACTATTCGGTTCAATTCTCCTTGCCACCATCCCAGTGGAGGTTGGGACGGCTGCTATGCCGAACACTTGCATTAAATCTCTTCCTAGTAAATGTACTGGGCAGATTTTTGAAATTATTACTCGGAACCGTATGGTTTGGTTCGTCTCTGGGTCGGTAAACCACAGAGGTCTAGACAATGGCTCTTTGTAAATACGACCATTTGCTGCTTTTACAAGCACATATTCATCCGAGGTAACATCGGATGATATGGCAGTACTTCTGACTAACGTTCGTGAAGCCCCTGAGTCACAAAGAAATTCTATGTCTCGGCCCTCAACTTGCAATGTGATCACTGGTTGGGATTCCAATTGCATAGTTGATGCTAGTGCGTTTAGATTTACCATTTGATATTTCTCATTTTCTGCCATTTCCTGTCCCCACCCATCGTCTTCACTTGTACCTACTTCCCCATTCTCACTTTCTTCTTCTTCCTCATACCCTCCATCTACGTCTTTTTGACTGTCATATAGTCATGCGGTACCACCGGAAGCAACCATCGGTTTCTCCGGTCCTCTGCAATCTCTGGCGAAATGTCCTTTCTTACCGCACTTAAAACACTCCCCCCTCTTTTGCCTACCCTCGAAATCCTCAGAATGACTTATTCCTCCCCGTCCTCTTCCCCTGCCACGCCCTCTTCCGCGATTTGTGGAACCTTGAACTAACATTAAAGTTCCATCTTCACTAACTGTAAAAGTTTGGGCTTTTTTATCTTTTTTTTCCTTCAGGTATTTCTCAGCATGTCTAGCATAATCCATAAGGAGTTGTAGACACGCTGTCCTGTGTGTGATCATATGCTTTTGTATAAAGTTACCAATGGCTGTCTTGCAGCCCTTTAGAAATGCATTTTTCAGTTGCTGTTCATAGGGCGAGTCATTTACCTGATTTTCTGCCTTAATCAACCCACTATGAGCATCAAAACATTGTGTGAGACGATGTAGATAATTGTCTACGGTTTCGTCATCTGATTGAACGCATTGATTAATGCAAGTCCAATCTGCTTTGGGCTTCCAATGTTCTTCTATTTTATCTAGGAGAGTCTTTATTCTGGTTCTACACACTTCGGAGTTAAACGGCAAGGCTCCCCCTTCCTCTGGTAGCAGGGGGTCCCAAGTTCCGCAAATAAGGTGCCAATCAGGTCCTAGGATTTGCCTTATTACTTGTTCAAATTCCACAGCGTTAAATCTATAACTCATTCTCATGCCCCCTATGTCTGTAATGGAATTTACGATATCTACTTTTGGATGGAATCCCTCTACCGCTTTTCGGATGTCATCACGGGTCCACGGTCGGTAGACTAATATGGTAGGACCCTCTTCTCACGCCTGCTTGAGGATTTGCCACTTCTATCAGTGGGTATTCCTCTCCTTCCTGATCTACCTTTTCCTTAATTTTCCAGTGCCCTTCTCTCCTAATACTTCCTCCATGTAAGTCAAGAGTGTTGGCAGGCTCTCTCTGTAATATAATACTTGGCGTGGGGGGGGCCACCCACCGAAGCCTGGTATTGCAGTGGGTCCTGGTCGGGGCACCTCAATAACCTGTGCAGGGTCTGGATACTGGATGGAGGGCCGAGGATTCTGGTGACTACGACTGATTATGGAAGTTTCATTATCTTCCTTTTGAACAAAGTACACATCTTTTTCACTTGAATTACCACACCCTGTTTTCAAATTTTGTTCCCTATGTCTTTTATTTGCTTCCTCCAGCCATTTCTGTGCCTGGGGAAACCAGACCTTCTTTTGATTCCTTGTCTTATTTCCTGCCTGTTTGCGCAGTAATCTTACTAGATTTTGACATTCTGACTTATTTAAACATCCACTAAACCCATGATCTTTTTTCCATTTATCTAAATACTTTACATTCTTTGGGTGTAAATAAAACATAAACTTTCATCTTCAGTTTTGTCAGCTTTGGTAACTGGTTCCTGTTCCCATTTCTCTTATGAGAAACTATTCCTGTTCCTGAGATCTCTTGTATATGGAATCTATTCACATATACTCCTTATACTTTGAGAAAATTAAATTTCTCCCTTGACTAGTCCCTTAAAATTTAGACAAAAATTCCAATCAGAAACAACAAAAAATAGCGGCTTTTTTGCTTACCTTTGTGATTCCTCCGCCCTGTTTCGCTGCCACCTCACGGATTGAATCTGAAAGAGTGACTGGCCTCTAATTTCAACCTGTTTCAGTTGGAGGTCTTTCATCTCGAGGAGAGCCTGATCTCTCTCCACCTGTGAGGTTTTCAGCCTCTTTGTTCGATTCGCCGTGCAGGGCCGCCCCACGCTAGGCGCCAGTTATGTCGAAAGATTTTACTCTTCTAACATATTCTGGAAGAATCACACCAAGTTCTTGTAAGCAAGTAAAACAGCTTTATTTTACATGCATGGAGACCTGCTACATGATAGTAGTATGCCAGCAGTCTGGCTACTTGTACTTTAAGTTCTCCTTATAGACCCTCCTGCACGTACATACACGTAGCACAGAGGACTTTCATTAAAATTGATAGTTTGATTACTTGTTTTTACCAGCCAGTACCACAGTTATTCTTGCACCATTAACTTTCTTATCAGCAGTTTAAGATTAACTTCTGCATTCCTCAGTGATCAACATTTTCCAGAACATTTCAGTTTGCACGCAGTGAACATTTTTCTGCTTAACCCTTTAAATACAGAATACAAAATATGTTGACTTCAGTATTTTTCCACATGATACTTAAGTAGTAAGAAGTTCCAAGAAATTTTAGAGAAGAGCATCTAGTCACGGCAGAATTTTACTTCTGTTTCCTTTAGCTACACTGGACTGAGAAAACAAAAGTGGCTAGCCCCACTCCTACAGCAACACAAGATGCATAGTATTTTTTTAAAAGATAACACTACCTTCATATTTTTCAAGAAACAAAAGAAAAATGTCCATCAGGCTACTTGCTGATTTGTGTTGAGCATAAATGTCCATAGGTTCAAAGTTCAAGTCCTGTTGGCCACTGAGAAGCTTGAAGTCCCATATATCTCTTTGAACTCAGGAGTTTCTATATAATAATCCAGTTCCTTAATGAAAGTATTGATTGATGGGTTGAGTTTAATTAAAGGGGAATCTTAACTAGGCTCCAGGTTTGATGGTATTTCAGATGTAAATGTATCATATTTCATTGTATGGTTGGTATGTATTTTTATTAAGACTGAGTGTCCCCTGGTGCTCAGGTCATTTAGATGGGGTTTTCTAAGTAGTGTCCCCTTGTGCTCAGGTCGCTTGGAGGGGTATTCTAAGTAGTGTCCCCTTGTGCTCAGGTTACTTGGCAGGGTATTCTAAGCAAAGGGAATTATGTAATAACGGGTCCTTTAATGCTGTGCATGTTAAACATAACTCTCTATGAAGGCATTAAGATAGCAAGGAGTGAGAGTTGTTAACAGTCTTTGGCTTTAGGAAGAGACTCAAAGCTCTTCGTTTGCAGATAATGTGTGGGTAGGTTACAGAACAAGGTGCAGTATTCTGTCATTTGTCAGTTACCTCTCTGACACAATGCTTGACCCCATGGAGGATCCTACGGAGGATCAGCTGGGTGTT
>NW_025053115.1:0-10741 GCF_019279795.1 Protopterus annectens | reverse complement strand
AAAAAAAAAAACCCCCCAAACCAAAAAAAATTTGAAAAAAAACCGGCAACACCAACACAAACACAGAAACATAAACACAAAAACACTCAAACACAAACACAACACACACACAAACAGAAACATAAACACCCAAACACAAAAAACTCAAACACAAACAAAACACACAAACACACAAGCATAAACACACAAAGTCACAAAGAAACCCACAAACACACCAACAAAAACAGAAGCACACAAACACACCAACACAATCACACAAACACACACAGAAACAAAGTTAATAAAATTCCTCCACATGACAACAGCTGAAAAATAATTGTTTTATTGATAAAAGTAAGCGCTTTTGCATTCTGGTCCGAAGGCTACCTCAGACTTTAATAAAATTACTTTAAACAACTACTACTAATATAGAGGGTAGTCATTAAAGACGACCTATAGAATGTCTAGCTTAATTATGACATCATCATTCTATGAACCCCCCCATCAAGTTGTTGACAATGCTGCAACTAGAAAGTGAAGACTACTGAATGCCAAATTCATCATGTTCAATGTCATAAAATTCAAAACAGGAAAACATTCAACTGACTTGCAAAAATATATATATTATTTACAGTTTATACTAAAAATGCACTCATACATAAATATGTCCACTTATAACAAAACATCAAATTCTAAAATGAATAGTAACTACTCCAAACCATACATGCTGCATAAAACATATGCAAGATAATATCTTGCGTTCGTGGTCAAAGTCAAACATGATGACTTTGGCATTCATTAGTCTTTATTTTCTAGTTGCAGCATTGTTAACAACTTGATGGGGGGTTCATAGAATGATGATGTCATAATTAAGCTAGACATTCTATAGGTTGTCTTTAATGACTACCCTCTATATTAGTAGTAGTTATTTAAAGTGATTTTACTAAAGTCTGAGGAAACCTTCGGACCAGAATGCGAAAGCACTTACTTTTATGAATAAAGCAATTATTTTTCAGCTGCTGAGTCTTGTGGAGGAAGTTTATTAACTTTGTTCCTGTTGGATTATACACTTGTTCCTCTGACTCAAGGCCCAGTTGGTATGATTTGCTGTTCAGTATTTACACACAGAAACACATACAAAACACAAACACACAAACACAGAAACATCCAAACACACAAACTTACAAAGAAACCCACAAACACACAACCAAAAACACAAACACACAAACACATAAACACAATCACATACAGAAACACACAAACACACAAATGCAAACACAAGCAAACAAACACACAAACAAAAACACAAACATGCAAACATAAACACACAAACACAAATACAAGCAAAAAACAAACACACAAACACAAACACTGAAATGCACAAACACAAACACACATACACAGCAAGATACAAAAAAACACAAAAACACAAACACACAGACAGACATAAGCACACAAACAAAAACCAGCAAGAACAAAAACACACAAACACAGATGTGCATAGACACAAACACACAAACACACTCCCACAAACACAGAAATGCACAAACATGGACACAAAAACACAGAGAAAAAACAAACACAACACACAAATCCAAATGCACAAACACACAAATTAAAACAAAAACACACAAACACAAACACACAAAAGCAAACACACAAACAGAAACACTAACACAAACACTCAAACACACAAACACATGCACAAACAATCAAACACAAACACAAGCATGCTAACACACAAACTCACAAACACATAAACACATACACATAAACACGCAAACACACACACAAAGATAAATACACAAACTCACAACGAAACACACAAAAACACAAACACACAAACCAAAACACATGAACACAGTTAAACACACAGAGAAACACACAAACATGCAAACAGACACAAACACACTAACACAAACACAAATACACAAACACACAAACAAAAACACAAACACACAAGCACATACATGCAAACACAGAAATACTCAAACATAAACACACAAACTCAGAAAGAAACCCACAAACACACAAACAAAAACACAAATACACAAACATGAACACACAAACACAATCACACAAACACACACAGAAACACACAAACACACAAATACAAACACAAGGACACAAACACACAAACAAAAACACAAACACACACACACACAAACACACAAACACACAAATACACAAACACACAAATATACAAACACACAAATACAAATCAAAAAACATAGAAGCACAAACACCAAAATGCACAAACACAAACACACAAACACAGAAAGACACAAAAACAAACACACAAACACACAGAGGCAGACACAAACACACAAACAAAACCAAGAAGTACAAAAAACACAAACACAAAAATACACAGACAGAAACACTCAAACACACACCCAAAAAACAGAAATACACAAACACAGACACACAAATGCAAACACAAACACACAAACAAAAACACTCAAACACAAACACAAAGACACAAAGATACAAACACACAAACACACAAACATAAACACACTAACACAAATACACAAACACACAAATGTACAAACACAAACACAGAAATACAAAAACACAACCACACAAATACAAACAAAACGAACACAGAAATACAAACACAAATACACAAAAACAAAATTACACACACTCAAACACAAACGCACTCAAACAGAACCACACAAACACACAAACACGTAAACATAAATGCACAAAACACACAAACACACAATCACAATAACACAAACACACAAACATTTTTTTTTCAAAAATTTATGAGGATTGCAAAGTTTAATCATAGACATATGAATTTCAGACTTCTAAACTTCATAACCTTCAGAAAATACAAGCTGATGCAAAACCTGTTATTCTACCACCAAAGCATATACGGACAATGTTATATTTCAAATCTGTTCCTGATTCTGGACCTTTGATATTTATCCTGACCCATTAAGTTTTTGGTTTTATCCCTTGAGCTATGAGGTTTTGAAGTTTAAACAAGAATTGTGAGCAAAAGCTGTTTACCACTTTCAAACTTGACCTGATGCATTTTTTTCATTTGTTCAATTAAATAAAAAAGTGACACAAAAACTGGGCAATTTGAAAAACAACAATAATAAATAACCTAACTGAATGCTTTAAGTCAGGCAAGAAGCTTTAATAACTTTTTTTACAGGCAGAATAAAAACCACACAGTATTTTTTATTGTACTTTTACATAAATTAATGTTTCTGGCATTACTTTAAAAATCTACCACAAATAGGGCCAACTTGCATTAATGAAGAGAAAATGAGTTAATGCAAGGAGGAACCTGTATGAAGTTCTGAAAACAGAGTAACAGCAAAGTTATTCCAGTTTGTTGCCTGCATTAAGTCTTATTTTATCATGACCAATATCACCATCATTTTTACTGTTGTTACAGAATAAATGACTGGCCAGAATGTACCTGGTGAGCTGCTGCCACTTCAGTTGAGGTCCACGATCCATAGAACTGCACTTGACATGTTCAACAATATGACTGTTATTAGTTATTATTAGTTATTAAATAAGAGTGAAAACCATAAACTATCAGAAGTTGGAATGAAACAACAAAGTGTCAGTTGCAAAAAATAATAAGCACTTCCCTTCTGTTTTTGACAATAAGGGAAAGAAAGGGCTGATTTTTTTACAAATGACAGTTAGTTGTTTCATTTCAACTTCTGATCCTTCCAACTTCTGATCACTCCCACTTCGGAGCATTCTGTAGTAAATAGTGCAAAATACCAGAGATGGATCATGGCTAAATGTGGCCCTATGCAGGGTAATAGACTGGGTCCCCCCAGATCATCCCCTTTTGCAGCAACCTCCTACCGATCCAGCAGCAGCCCCCTCCCCAGCCACTCCAGTGTTCCATTGCTTAACTATTTCTCTTCAGTTACCATAAACACTGTTCTAACCTCTCAGTGGCACCCCTAGGACACACTCAAACACAAACATAAACACACAAAAGTACAAACACACAAACACAAAAACATAAACACACAAACACACAAACATACAAACACACAAACAGACACAATAATAAAAATGCACAAACACACAAACACACAACATAAATGCAAACACAAACACAAAAACACACAAACATGCAAACAAAAACAAACACACAGATACAAAAACATAAACACAAATACAAACACAAACATGCAAATACAGAAATACAAACACAAAATTACAAACACTCAAACATAAACACCAACACACAAAGATCTAGCAAAACTGGGCCAACTTGCATTAATGAAGAAAAAATGAGTCAAGGCAAGAAAGAAACTGTATTAAGTTCTGAAAACACAGTAACAGCAAAGTTATTCCAATTTCTTCCCTGCATTAAGTCTTATTTTATCATCACCAATATCACCATCATTTTTACTGTTGTTACTTCAAAAATGACTGCCCAGGATGTACCTGGGTGGGCTGTTGCCACTCCAGTTGAGGTCCACAATCCATAGAACTGCACTTGACATTTTCAACAATATGACTGTTATTAATAATTATTAAATAACAGTGAAAACTATAAACTATCAGAAGTTGGAATTAAACATCAATGTGTCAGTTGTAAAAAATAATAATAAGCACTTTTGTTCTGTGTTTGAAAATAAAGGAAAGAAAGAGCTTATTTTTAACAACTGACACTTTGTTGTTTCATTCCAACTTCTGATCATTCTATAGTAAATAGTACAAAATACCAGAGCTGGATCATGGTTAAATGTGGCCCTAGGTAGGGTAATAGATTGGGCCCCCCAGAGCAGCACCTCTTGCAGCAACCTCCTACCTCTCTAAAATCTGCCCCCTCCCTTGCCACTCCAGTGTTCCATTACTTGGCTATTTCTCCTCAGTTACCTCAACTGGCATTCCTGTTTGAGTGTTTGTTCAAACCTAGCAGTGTGCATACTGTTTTCTGATTTACATCTTCACTGACTACAGATATTTAAATAAAATAGCACAAACACTGATCGCCATTTGCTAAATAAACAATAGAGTCTCACAATGAAAACAGACTTAGCATGAACAGGAAACTTCTCTGCCTTTGAAACTCACATTCATTGAAACGGCGTGCAAACCCACATTCATTTTGCATCTGGCCAGTGGAGGACTAAGGTTATCTCTGGGCTGTTTTCAAATCATAGACTCCCTACACATTTTTAGGGCCAGGCATACGTGTATGCACTCTTTGTTTTATCTTCCTGATTGTATTCAATTATATCCCTTCTATAATACAGCACACTTGTTAGAGTGTGTTTTAAATTTACTGTTTTGAACATATTTCCAGTAAGGAATGAAACAAAATTTGTGAATAAATAATGACAAAACTGCCCAATTCAGAACATTTCCATCATAAAAGTCTACTCAAACTTCTGTCATAGGAACATAGGAAGATACTAGGCTAATGGTCCTGGGGCAATTACAAGACTAACCAAGAGTTTATCCCCAAAAATAAAAATATCAGTCAGCACCTGTCACTCCTATCAATGAGGGACACAGGTGAAACCCCTTAGAGACACACAAACACAAACATAAACATGAACACACAAACACAAACACAAAAACATACAAACACGTAACACACACAAAAAACTACACAAACATAAACACACTAACACAAACACACAAACAGAAACACAAAAACACAGACACAAAAACACTGAAACACAAGTACAACACACAGACACGCATACATACAAACACACAAACGTAAACACACTAAAACAAACACACAAACACAAAAACATGCAAGCACAAAGAAACACAGAAAAACAAACACGCAAATACAAACAAAAAACAAACAAACAAACACACTTAAAAAACAACAAAAACTGGGCAACTTGAAAAATAGCAATAATAAATAACCTAACTGAATGCTTTAAGTCAGGCAAGAAGCTTTAATAACTTTTTTTATAAGCAGAATAAAAATCACACAGTATTTTGTTGTTCTTTTAAATAAATTAATGTTTCTGGCATCACTTTACAAATCTACCAGAAATGGGGCCAACTTGCATTAATGAAGAGAAAATGAGTTAATGCAAGGAAGAAACTGTATGAAGTTCTGAAAATACAGTAACAGCAAAGTTATTCCAGTTTCATGCCTGTATTAAGTCTTATTTTATCATGACCAATATCACCATTATTTTTACTGTTGTTACAGAATAAATAACTGCCCAGACTGTACCTGGTGGGCTGCTGCCACTTCATTTGAGGTCCACCATCCATAGAACTGCACTTGACATGTTCAACAATATGATCTGATAGAATAAAAATAATAAATAATAAATAATATAAAAAAATATTAAATAAATAAAAAAATACCACCAAAACCCGTACAATTTGGTACAACGCTTGACAGACTTTATTAGACAATGAAACTAAGCGCTTTCACCCTGTAGCTCCCAGGGCTTCATCAGAGTAGCAGTTAAAATTCAAATATTAACTTTAATAACTTTCTTAAGTAAAACACATAATCCAATGCAGTCATTAATTAATTTAAAAACTTATTGCAACAAGAACAACTTAAAAAGTGAAACAATAACATTTTAAGTAAAAATCACCTGTAAAAATAGAATTATAGAAAGTAATTATATTTGTTCACTAATATCAACTCAATATAAAGTGGTAGTGCTAATTAATGTAAAATTTCATATATTAGTTAAAAATGCTGGTTAAAACTATGTAAGTTAAAACTGATTTATGTACATATTGTCTATAATGTTCTATACATACTTTGGGAACTAAATAACAAAAGGTTATACACAACATATTTTTAATAATATAATTCATTCAAATTTCCAGTGCTCTTAATTTTAACACCAGAGCTAATGAGATATAATCATTAATACTAGGAAAGACTGTGGCCTTAGTTCTTAGTTGCCACTCCAACTCTAATTTTTCAAGATACAAATTCAAGTCCCAATCCCTACCATAGTCAAACACTCTGTCAATGACAAAAAACATATATATTTTTTAATTATTACAATTTTTTGAATGTATATATAATGCATTTTCTTTTTTTCTTATTCTTAATATCTCTACTATGTTCTAAAATCCTTTCCTTACGTTTTCTAGTGGTTTTACCAACATAGAAAACAAGACAGGACATACAGATAGCCAAATAGATCACCATCTTAGTATTACAATTGCATTTACCAGGGCATGAAGGGGTACAGAAATAGCCGTAAATTGCCCTATGTGGACCAGTATTAATAAATTTACAGGCCTTACAAGTTTTACACTTTGACATTCCAGAGACTAAACCTTTTGTTCTTGTTTGTTGCTTCTCCAATAGACTTTTGATATTCTGACCCCTACTGAAAGTAATTCTAAGAAAAAAATCCTAGAATATTCATGATGTCTTGATCAAAAACTGTATTCCATGTATTTGTGAACTATGGAAGTAATTGTCAAAGCATCCTTGTTGTCAGATGACAAATCTTTTTTGTTGTTGTTGTCATTATTGTTACTACCTGATACTGTGCATAATATTGGAGTAAACTTTTGTTCCTATTCTGCACAACTTAATTCCTAGTTTTTATCAACATTTTGACTGGGTATCCTCTGTTTCTAAACATGCATGTATATAGCTCATTCTCAAAATCAATATCAATATCAATATCAATATATCAACAACACTAACACACAAACACACGCAAACACACAAAGTCAAACACAGAAACACACAAACACAAATGCACTTAAACATAAAACCAACACACAAATACAAACTCAAACACACAAACAAAAACACACAAACACATACGCAAACACTCACAGAAACACAATCAAACACAAACAATCTAACACACAAACACAAACATGCAAACACAAAAACAAACACACACAAACTCACAAAGAAACACACAAAGAAAAACAGAAACCAACACATAAACGCAATCACACAAACACACAAAGAAACACACACATACAGAAACACACAAACAAAAAACAAACACAGAAACACAAACACTGAAATGTACAAACACAAACACACAAACAAACACACAAACACAACACACAGAGGCCGACACAAACACACAAAAAACAAGTACAAAAACAAAAAATAAACACAAACACTCTAACACACAAACACACAAAAACTCAAACACACAAACATGGGCTCACAAATGCAAGCACAAACACAAACACACAAACAGAAACAGAAACACACAAACAAACACAAAAACACTCAAGCACAAACACAACACACAAATACAAACACAAACACAAACAAAACACACAGACACAAACACTCACACAAACACACAAACACACAAAAGCACAAACACATACACAAACACTCACACAAACACAAACACAAATACTAACACACAAACACACACAAACACAAACACAAACACACAAACATAAACACACAAACTCACAAAGAAACACACAAATAAAAACACAAACACAATCACACAATCACACAAACACACAAAGAAACACACAAATACACAAACACAAACAAAAACACAGAAACAAAAACACTGAAATGTACAAACACAAACACAGAAACACAGAAAGAAACAAAAACACACAAACACACAGAGGCAGACACAAGTACAAAAACACACAAACACAGAAACACTCAAACACAAACACAGAAACACAAACACAAACACAGAAAGACACAAAAACACACAAACATACAAACAGAAACAGAAACACACAAACACAAACACAAAAACACTCAAGCACAAACACAAACACACAAACACAAACAAAAACACTCAGACACAAACACAGAAACACAAACACACAAACACAGAAAGACACAAAAACACACAAACATACAAACACACAAACACACCAACACACAAATGCACAAATACAAACACAAAAACACAGAAACACAAACACACAAACACACAAATACAAACAAAAACAAACACACAAACACCGACAAGCACAAACAAAAACACAAATTCAGAAAAACACAAACACAAACATGCAAACACAAACACATAAACACAATCACACAAACACACAAAGAAACACACAAATACACAAACACACAAATACAAACAAAAAACACAGAAACACAAACACCGAAATGTACAAACACAGAAACACAGAAAGAAACAAAAACACACAAACACACAGAGGCAGACACAAGTACAAAAACACACAAACACAAAAACACTCAGATGCAAACACAGAAACACAAACACACAAACACAAAAAACACACAAACATACAAACACACCAACACACAAATGCACAAATACAAACACAAAAACACAGAAACACAAACACATAAACACACAAATACAAACAAAAACAAACACACAAACACTGACAAGCACAAACACAAATTCAGAAAAACACAAAACAAACACAAATGCAAACACACAAACAGAGAAAGACACATACAGACACACAAAAACAATCAGTACAAAAACACTGAAAAACACAAACTCAAAGTCAGAAACACAAACATACAAACAATCACACAAACACACATAAAAAACACAAACACACAAACACAAACATGCAAATACAAACACAAAAACACAAACACAAAAAAACACTCACACAAACACACAAACACACTAACATGAACACAGAAACACACAAACATACAAACACACAAATACATACACAAACACAATTAAACACACTAACACACAAACACACACAA
The DNA here is from genome assembly GCF_019279795.1 of Protopterus annectens. Taxonomy (NCBI): domain Eukaryota; kingdom Metazoa; phylum Chordata; order Ceratodontiformes; family Protopteridae; genus Protopterus; species Protopterus annectens. Next base: position 1,095 of record NW_025053115.1, on the reverse strand, counting down.
ACACACAAATGCAAACACAAACACACAAACAGAAACAGAAACACACAAATGCAAATGCACCCAAACACAACCTTAAATACAAACTCAAACACACAAACACACAAACACATACACAAACACTCACAAAACACAAAGACAAACACTCTAACACACAAATGCACACAAACATGCAAATACAAAAACAAACATAAACACACAAACTCACAAAGAAACACAAACAAAAACACAAACAAACACATGAACACAGTCACACAAACACACAAAGAAACACACAAATAAACAAATACAAACAAAAAGCAAATGCAGAAACACAAACACGATACATATAAACACAAACATAGAAAGACACAAAAACAAACATACAAAAACACAAGCACACCAACACACAAATGCACAAACACAAACACAGAAACACAAACACAAACACACAAACACAAATACAAACAAAACAAACACACAAATACAAACACACAAACACTGACAAGCACAAACACAAACACACAAACTCAGAAAAACACAAAAACAAATACAAGCACACAAACAAAGACACAAACACACAAAAACCAAGTACAAAAACACAGAAACTCAAACACACAAACATACAAAAACACAAACTCAAAAACAAACACACAATCACAGAAAACACACAAACAGAAACACAAACACACAAACACAAAAAGAAACCCACAAACACACAAAAAATAAACACAGAAACAAACATACAAACACAATCACACAGACACAGAAAAACATAAACACACAATAACACAAACAGAAACATACAAATACAAACACAAACACACACACAAACATGGAAGCAGAGAAACACAAACACAAGAATACAAACAAAAGCACAAACACACAAACACAAACATTAAATTGTACAAACACAGAAAGACATTAACACACAAACACAGAGACAGACACAAACACACAAACAATAACCAACAAGTACAAGAACTCACAAACACAGAAACACAGAGACATAAACACAAAAACGCACACACAAACACAAACACTCAAACACTGACATAGAAATGCAAACACAAACACACAAACAGAAACAGAAACACACAAACACAAATATCAACACAA
>NW_025053114.1:0-10365 GCF_019279795.1 Protopterus annectens | reverse complement strand
AAAATACAGTAAAGATATTAGATGTAACATTAGCAAAACAGAAAGATTAACCATTGTAAATTTAAAACGGAAAGCTCAAGTATATTGAATTATTATATTATACGCTTATACTAATTGTAAAGAAAGGAAAAACTTATTTCATCAAATTTTAGACTATGTAGTAGTAAATATGAATATTATAATAATAGGATACTTTAATTGTGATTTAAGTGGCAAGTATAAAAATAAAGGAAATGATATAAGAAAAATGTTAGAAGTTATAAGATGTGGCAAGTTAAAACTTTGGGAAAAAAATTCATGGACTTCCAAAAAATTTTATGTATAGAACTGAAATAGATTATTTTATGGTATTAGAATATTTAGTTATAGGAGAAGGAGAGGTAGTTTAAACATGGTTTATCATCTCACAGTATGGCTAGAGATAAAGGAAAACAAGGAATATGTAAAAATAGGCAAATGAATAAAAAGGATAAATAAGATATGGAATTAAGAAGGAAAGAGATTAGTAATACAGTTATGGAAATGATCATATTACTATGAGAACATTTTATAAAATTTGTCTCAATGGTGGATGATATTTAAGGAGAAGTATAAAAATAGTTTTTTACACTAGCAGTATGATGTAAGAAAAGTAGAGAAAGAAAAATATAAAATAACATATAACAATGAATAAGAAGATTTAGAACACAATGAAAGAAACCACTTTCGAAATATTTGAAAAAATCAATAAAAATACAAGAATTGTTACTTAAGCAAAGATTTTTTAGAAGGGGAAAGAGAAGAAGCATTAAGTTACTTAAGTACATTAGTAAAAGAAATGGAAGTGCAATGAGAGAAATAAAAAAAATGTAAAAGGACAGAGTTAGAAAGAACTCATGAAAAGATTATGAATAGTATAGTGCAATATATACAAGAAATATTAGTAAAAACTATGCCAGAGGCTAGAAGGTACTAGTAAACACTTTTAATAAATACAAAACTGAGTAGAAAGCAGCTTTTTGTAAAAACTTCTTCAGACCATGTTGAATTACACAATTCAGTTATTAAATACAGATTAAAAAAGGAAGCAGCCAATAGAATATGCAGTTCACAAACACATGATAAGAAACAATTAAAACCTCCTGTTCTTCAATTTAGGTTTTAAAGAAACATTGTCATTTAATCCAAAAGCGTTATCAGCTTGCAGATGTAGTATCCAAAACAATTCATGGCTTTCTGTATAGTTAATAATATCACCAAGTTTACCATTTTCATTTATCATCTCAATAAATTTAAAATTAAAATTATGTGCAATATCAGTGTCTTTAATATGCCTAGCCAGAGAGTTATTAACACTAGAGTTCTGATGTCCCTTTGATGCTCCCTCATTCTTTCAAATAGCATCCTATTGGATTTGCCTATGTAAAAAATTTTTGCAGACATTGCACTGTGCCAAATGCAAACAAATGTTTGTCCTGCAAGTGCACATGAACTTTAAAATGATACATAGCACCAGTTTAAGGATGCACAAAGCTATTATGTCCTTATCAATTAAATGGCAAACATTACAGGAGCCACAAAGGAAAAGTCCCTGTATATTACTACTAGCCCATTACTGGTTTGTAGGGCTCTTAGAACGAAAGTAGCCTTTTTTCAGAGGCTTTTTATTCCCTGAATAGAGAGAAAGTTGGTTCTGTTCCTATTACAGCATTAATTGTATGCACTGTCCAATGTCAAAAGATGCCAGTTAACTTTTTTATATGAGTATCACAAATGATCATAATATTACTAAGATTATGTTACATTTACACCTTGGTGCTTTGTGACTGGTGACTGATCCAGATACTTCATTTCCTATAGTTTGTATCCTGAAAAATAAGGGAGGCTCCTACTGCCCCTAAGTGCTTTAACTTCATTGAAACCTTTTCTACTTCACGCAGTTCCTATATCCCTTTAATAATAACTCATCTCCTAATACTCCCCACATCTGTCATAAATCTATCTTCCTTATTATTCCAGGCGAGAAAGTCTCATTGCTATGACCCTTAATGATGTTTTTAAAAATATGTGGGGGGTATAGACTATTTCTATGTAACATATGATTTATGCTTGACAGTCTTTCCTATAACAACTGGTAATAATATTGCCAGAGGCATCTTCTCTCTAACTGTACATCCAAATAGTCTATATGTTTGTGTATAGTAACTGCCTAGTAAAATTTAAAAAATGTAGTACCATGTAAGTACTCTAAAAGCACATCAAATCTTCCACAGTTCCCTCCCATAACATAAAAACATTGTCACCACAAAATGTTTGTAGAACTTAATATGATCCAAAAAATTATTATTGGTTACGACACATGTCTTTTCCCACTGTGCCAACACCATACAAGCATAGCTGTTTGACACAGAGAGGGTGCTGCATAGCCACTCCGATCTTCTGCCTATAATAACTGTTATCAGAGGTACAGAACTTATTATTATCCAAGATGGTTTGTATAAATACACATAGCTAAGTCTATCTGTTTTTAAATCCATTATGTTTTCATCATCTAGCTTAAAAACTTTTTAACAAATTCCAAACCACTGTTGTTTTATATCACTGTGAACAAAGAACATATGTCTAATGTTACAAAAGAAAGGTAGAACACATAAATTACACCCTAGAACAATAGTCAAATAATTGGGAACTAGAAATTGTCCAGAATCATTAAGGACCACCAAATAGTTGTCCTAATGCTCAGGTGTAGTAATACGTTCCACCTAGACAGAAATCATTTCAGTTGCCCACCGTCCTGAGACAATTGATTGGTCTCGGTGACGGATGGACAAGCTTTATGTACTTTTGGTGTGTTTAGAAACTAGGTATCAAGGAGAATCAGCACAACAAAACTTAAAATATTATCATCAATAGTATTCAAAAATGAAGCAGTCATTCGAATATGATCCCATATAGATCATCATACCACGCCGGAAATAGCAAAGTTTATCATGATGAAGTCATCATTTAAAGCTGTAACACTGAACTCACATGTTATCAAAGTCCATGACCACTAGTCCACCTCCTTTATCTACTGGCTGAATATAAATTGAGTTATCGTTGAGCCTATTTAAGGCTTGCATCTCTTTGATAGTTAAATTAAAAGCGTTTTTATGTTCTCCAGACTGCTGGGTATTCAGGTTACTAAGACCCAAATCATGCTCACATACGTTTGCCAAAATACTTCTAATGTGGCATTGGTGGCGGATTAAACATACTAGGTCTTTTTTAAAAGTACTTACAGTTTTATTTCAGTGAGGAGTAGCATCAAAGGGACATCAGGAACTCTAATATTAATAACTCTGGTTAAGCGTGGTAAAGACACTGATATTACACATAATTTTAATTTTAAAGTTATTGAGATGGTAAATGAAATGGAAAACTTGGTGATATTACTAACTATACAGGAAGCCGTGAATTGTTTTGGACCTGTCACAAGCTGATAAAACTTGAATTAAATGACAAAGGTTTCTTTAAAACCTAGAATTGAAGAACAGGAGGTTTTTCATTGTTTTATGTATCATGTGTTTGTGAACTCTTGATATTCTATTAACAACTCTTTTAAATCATGTAATAACTGAATGTGTAATTCAACAAAGGTCTGAAGAAGTTTGTATGGCTTACCAGTTTTATTTGTCAAAGTGTTTTTAAATTACCTTCTAGCTTCTGGCACAGTTTTTAGTAATATTTTATGTTTTATGTGCTTCTGATTCTCATTTGGTGGTTTTGCTCTTTTTACATTATTTTGCCGTTTTCTGGGGCGAGGAATCATAGCTGAAAGGCAATAACTTATAGGAGAATTGGACTATAATCCTACTGCTGGATTTACTCAGAGGCATAAAGACTCATTTCAACATCTTTTGCTAATGGATACCTAATCCTTTAAAACAGATAGTAACTGATAATGTTGCCCGAAGTTTCAACTACAGAACTTATATTAGTTTATTGGGGTATTAAAAATGACAGTAAGCGGAACATGAAACAGCTTTTTCAGCTTAAAGTGCTATCAGCTAATGGCAAAGGGATGCATATGGAGGTTTGTCTGGAGTTTAAAGAGAGTAATACTGAGAGAGGTCTGTGTATTTTTGTTAATGCCTACATATGGCGAAAATGCAGCATCCTGAGTTTTTAAAGAACTGGCAGAGAGGTTGAATTTGGATACAAGTTTTGCGCTAAATTAGGATGCTTATAGACTCTTTTGCACCTGCCCTTGGAACTCTCTTTAGTGGAAGGATTCGAAGTTAAAAGTAAGCAAGCATTTTTTTAATTGACAATTTTCCATCCTCCACTGTGGACATTTATTTAAATGAAGTCTATACTAATGTGTATCAGTGTATGAACAAAGACTTAAACAGCAAAGGCACAAAAATTAAAAGGGACATGCGATTTTAAAAGAATGGGATTTTGCAGTGTTCTCCTGGCCTAGAGAAGGAATGTGCAAGACTGTGATACTAGCAATACCTGAGGGGGCCTTGGCAATTTAAGAAATAAAGCATGCTGGCATTGCTATGCAATGTTACTGAAGATGGTGACCTGAGAGAACGGCAGACCATTGGTGTTGAATGTACTTCATCTACACACTTATGTCAGTACCAGTGATGAGTGCTAGTTCACTCTCTACTTGATGACCTCCTGGTTAACTGCTATCTCTCCACAGCCAGATGTGCATCCCTAGAGAAACTTTGGCACTGATATTAATAGAAAAGTTTTTTTTTTTTAAAAATTGCCGCTCTCTATTTGGAGACAAAGGGAAGCCCAGGGAAAAGAGAGGCTGCTCAGTCATCAGGCTGTGGAAGCGTCACATGGAACAGCAACAAGACACCTTACTAATGCCAATGCTAGAAGAAGAGATGTGGGCCAAGAGGCATAATGAATTAATGGTTTTAATTTATCTACAAGAAAATTAGAGATATGGATGAGTGATATAATGTCACAGAGGTTTATCTTTTATTCCAGCATATGTTGTTCGTACTGAGTGAAGTTTCAAGTAGAATATTTGTTTATTTACCCGTAATGTTAGGTTGAAACTGTTGTTCCTACTAGACAAACTGAAAGTACTTTTAAAAGACCTAGCACATTTAATCCACCACTCAATGCCACGATGAAGTATTTTTGCAGCTTATGTCAACATGATTTAGGTCTAGTACTGAATACTGAGCAGTCTGAGAACACAAAATTGCTTTTTTTTAATTTAACTATCAAAGAGATGTAAGCCTTAAATAGGCTCTGCAATGATAACTCAGTTATATTTGTACAGATAAAGAGGAGGTGGACTAGTGGTCATGGACTTTGATAAATATCTTGAGGTTCAATGTTACGACTTTTAGAATGATGACTTTTACGTATGAGAAACCATGCTATTCTCAGATGTGCTATGATGTGGATCTATAGGGTCGTTCTATAGTTGCCTATTTTTTAATATTATTGATGATAATATTTTTAAATTTACTGTTGTCAGTTGATTCTCCTTTGATACCTAATTTCCAATACATTTCACCAAAGTACATAGTAAGTATATCCTTAATCTGCACTCTTAGAGACCAATCTGTCTCAGGACAGGGTGTGGGCAACTGAAATGAGTTCACATCTATGTGCAGAACTGACATTTAAGACCAAATAATAGATGTCAACTGTTTGGTGGTCTCCAATGATTCCTGGACAATTTCTGTCTCAATTATTTGACTATTGTTCTAGGGTGGATTCATGTGCTAATTTTCTTTTTGTAAACATTAGATTATATGTTCTTTGTTCACAGTGTGATACTCAAATGACAGTGGTCTGAATTTGTTAAAAAGTTTTTGCTAGATGATGGAACATATGATTTAAAACAGATAGATTCTGAATATGTTTATTTATAGAAACCATCTTGGATAATGATGTCTTTACCTTTGATAACTGTTATTATAGGCAGAAGATCAGTGTGGCCATGGGCACCCCCTATGCCAACAGCTATGCTAATATGCAAGGGCAGTGTTGGCACAGTGAAAGAAAAGACATGTGTCCTAACCAATAACATTTTTTTTGGATCATATTAAGTTCTACAAACGCTTTGTAGACAATGTTTTTATGCTATGGGAGGGAACTGTAGAAGATCTTATGTGCTTTTTACAGTACTTACATGCTACTACAAATTATCTCAAATTTACTAGCAGTTACTAGCTGCTGATGGATAGACTATTTGGATGTACAGCTAGAGAAAGATTCCTCTGGCAATATTATTACCAGTTGTTATAGGAAAGACTGTCACAAAAATCATATGTTACATAGAAATAGTCTACATTACCCACATATTTTTAAAAACATCATTAAGGGTCAAGAAATGAGACTTTCTCGTCTGAATAATAAGGAATATAGATTAATGACAGATTTGGGAGTATTATGAGATGAGTTATTAGCAAGGGGGATAACAAGGAACTGTGAAGCAGAAAAAGGTCTCAATGAAGCTAAAGCACTTAGGGGCAGTAGAGCCTCCCCTTATATTTCAGATACAAACTATAGGAATGAAGTATCTGGATTCCAGCTCACCAAAGTCACAAAAGCACCAAGGGTAAATTTAACATATTCTAGTAATATTAAGATTATCTGTGAGACATTATAAAAAAGAAACTGCATGTTTTGACATTGGACAGTACAATTAATGCTGTAATAGGAACAGAACCACTTTTCTATTCAGGGAATAAAAGTCTCTGAAAAGGCTACTTTGTTATAAGAGTCCTACAACTAGTAATAGTAGTAATATACAGGGGACTTTTCCTTGTGAAACTCCCTGTAATTTTTGCCATTTAATCTCGAAACACATGATAGCTTTGCACCACTTATAGTGGTGCTACATGAGAGAATTTTAAAGAAGTTCATGCGACCTGGCAGGACAAAAAAAATTAGCTTACTTGGCACAGTGCAATACCTGAAAAATTTTACATAGGCAAAACCAATAGGATGCTATTTGAAAGAATGAGGGAGCTATCAAAGGGACATCAGAACTTTAATGTTAATAACTCTCATTAGGCTTATTAAAGGAGCACTGATCATCATCATCATCACTTTCACTTCATCTTGTTGGCTTTTCCGTATAGGGGAGTCACCAAATTTACAGCTGGATCATCTCTTTTTCCATTTCTTCCCTATCCTTTGCATCTTGATCTATCACACCTCAACGCCTGTACATGTCCTCTCTCACCATGTCCATAAACCTTATTTTGTGGCCTTCCTCTTTTTCCTCTTACCTGGCAGCTCCATCCTTAGCATCTTTTTCCCACAATATACCTATCATCCTCCTTGAAGCACATGTCCAAACCAACACAATCTCTGTCTCTCTTGCTTTGTCTCCAAATCTGTCCAACATGAGCTGACTCCTTCTCTAAGCACTGATTCCTAATTCTATCCATCCTAGTCAGCTACCTCGAGGTGCAAATCTTAACATCTTTAACTCTCTGCCAGCATCCAGCTCTGACTCTGCCTTTTTTGTCAATGCCACTGTCTCAACTCCATATAATATAGCTGCTGGTCTCTACCTTGGACTGTCTTGGTAGACCTTCCCTTTCACTTCCTTACTGGTACCTGCCTTGTCACAAATCACTCCTGACACTCTTCTCCACCCATTCCACCCTGCTCTGTCACTCTCTTCTTCACCTCTCTTCCACATTCACCATTACTCCTGAACCCGGTTGATCCCAAGTAATTAAACTCATCCACCTTTTACCAACTCTACTCCCTGCATCCTCACCCATGTTTCACTTCTACCCTCCCTTCCTCATTTTACTATCAAATATATTCTGTCTTTAGCCCTGCTGACCTTTCATTTTCCTCTGCTCTCTAGAGCATATCTCCACCTCTTCAGAGTCTCCTCATCCTGATTCCTACCTCCACTACATGATCACAATGTCATCTGCAAATATCATAGTTCCACTTCAGCCTCCTGGTTCCGAATTTCATTCTGCCAAGCTGTCCGTCACCACTGCAAATAAGAAAGGACTCCAGAGCTGATCCTTTGATGTAATCCCACCTCCACCTTAAATGGATCTGTCACTCCCACTGCAGTCCTCACCACTGTCACACTCACATTACCTTTGTATTATTATCCTGTGTTCACTCTTTATATATACTTCTCCTGCCACTCCCGGACTTCCTCATTAACCATATTCACAACTCTTCTCTGGGCAATTCCCTGTCATCGCCCATGCTTTAGCCAAGTCTACGGCAAGACACAATTACAACTCCTTCTGATCCTTCTCTGTATTTCTCCAATAACACTCTCCAGAGCAAACATACAAAATTCTGTAGTGCTCTCTTTCCTGGCATGAAACCATGCCACTGCTGATCACTGATCATCACCGCCCTTCTTTCCAAACCTGAAAACTTCTACTACTCTTCTCCTCCACATGATTTCCAAGCTGTGACTGATCAATTTTTATCCCTCTGTAGTTACTGCAGCTCTGCATCACCTTTATTCTTAAAGATAGGTACCTTTTCTCCACTCTCAGAGCATCCTCTGACTTCTTTCCAAAATTCTCTATACAAACAATCTAGTTAAAAATCTCCCACTGCCATTTTCTCCTAAGCACCTCCCATGCTTCCCATTGGGATGTCAGTCTGGGCCAACAGCCTTTCCATTCTTCATCCCTTCTATAGCTGTCCTTACTTCCTCCTTTGCTAGTATGTTTCCCACTTCCTGGGATTCACTATCCCCACATCATCTAACTTTCTCTCTCTCTATTCTCTTCTCTCTTTCTCATTCATCAAATTTCTCAAAATTTCATCTCCCTTTCCATCTACTCAACACACTTCCTCCTCTCTTGTAGTACCTTTTTCTCCTCTACTATCCTTTATCACCTCTTACTTATATGCACATCTTTTTCCTAAGCCTCTGTCCCTCTGTCTATCCAATTACATACAGGTCCTTTTCTCCCTCTTTAGTGTCCAATCTCTCTATACAACTCTCCATACACCTTTTATCCTTATTCCTTTTCTACCTCACTCCTCTCTCTTTGCCATGCACCTCATCTCCTTTTATATTCATAAGTCTATTTTCTTCATCTCTTTGACAATCCCACTTCTCTTCTTCACCAGCATCTTCATCTGTATATGCTCTCCTGTACTTCCCTCATTCCACCCACTCAGGATCTCCTTGTCCTCCTTCCTCTGTCCAGATAAGTCACACTCAAGCACTCTTTTCTAGCAGTCTCCTTACTAGTTCTTGGCTGTAGTTACCTGTGCTATTCGGTAACTCTCACTCCTCCCAGTTACTCTGTCTTTAACTCTTCCCTAAACTCCACTCTTCAAAATCACCCTCTTTTTTAACTTCGCCATTTTGAAATCCTTGGCACTAATTGCTTTCTACACTCCTTCCTCCTTCTTCTTGATCACTCAACGTCATCCTACAGACCACACCATTCCTATGCTGTTTAACTACACTTTCCCCTGCCACCACTTCTTACAGTCTCCAATCTCCTTCAGACTGTAGCCCCTCCTATATAGGGAATATAATCCACCTGTGTGCATCTTCTCCTCTCCACTCTTGTACATCAATTCCTATGCTCCTCCACTTCTTCTCTTAAAAATATGTATTCACCATAGCTGGCATGTTCATCCTTTTTCCAAAATCCACAATCATCTGACCTTCTGTGCATTCCCTCTCCTTAACACCTTTTATACCTACCTAATCCACCTCTCCTCATCCCCTCTGTTCACTCTGTAATTCAATATTTTTTCCATTAAAGTCCAATCACCTAAAATCACTAGTCTCTCACCCTATGGGTACACTCACCACAACTTCATCCAACTTCCACCTAATATTTCTCTTTCTCATCCATCCTGCACAGCCCTACTTGTGGAGCATATGCACTAAATAAGCATATCTACATCATTACACCACTCAATTTTGGAGCTTCATAAATACTTCACTCTGTCAGACCTCTCTCTTCATGTCTAAAACACTCTTGGCATGTTGTTCCTTTTAGTACTAACCCCTCACTCCCCATTTCCTCCCAAGCCATCCACACCATGATAGAACAATTAATATTTTTGCTGACGATATTCTACTAACATCCAGTGACATAGAAGTCTCTTTACAAACTTAATATTTACTCATGAATGCTACTTAAACCTCTCATTTGGGAAAAAATCTCAGGCATACTTTTTAGCCAAAATAAAACCAAAACACTTTTAACTTCAATAAAGAAAATAAAATAGCAATTGTGCAAAAATGCAATGCCACATTCAACTGGGGAAAATGATAAGATAGATTAATCTAGGAATAAGTATTAAGAATAAAATGGAATATAATACAATTAAATTTAACTTCACTAAACTGAGTAGCTATAATCAGTGACTTGAGCTAAAAGTGGAACA
>NW_025053113.1:0-10929 GCF_019279795.1 Protopterus annectens | reverse complement strand
CATCCCATAACAATCTTCAGCCCATTTTTAAAAAGCTTAAAATTTCCCCCCCCCCAACCCCTCCCCCCTTTGTCCTTTTTTCCCCCCCTTTTCCCTCTCTACTGCCTTTAAATGCACTCTACCCAATAGAGTATTAAGATCAAACAATCAAAAACCTACCAAAGTCCATAAACCTATACATCCCCAGGCAAAACCTTCATCCTTCAACCTAGCTGCTCTGGAACTCCCTTCCTCCACTCATCCGCAAGACCACCTCTAATCACTCCCTCAAAAAAAATCTCTTTATACACATCTAGCATCACATACAGTGGGAATGCTCCTGCTCCCACCCTACTACTTAACCTACTCTCTACTCCTTCTCAAACCCCTCCCTGCTCTGCTTTACATCTTTAATATACCCTGAAAATTCAATAGAATTTATTAAAACAGAGTCCTTATGTTTCTTCCTCCCCCACTATATTATGTCTTTACCTCCTCTTCCTTTTTAGTAACTATGTTTTCCTAACTTTTCTGTATAAATGGATATTTTTTGCTGTGCTAAATAGTTAATATGTTTTTCTGCACAATGTATTTAACTGTATACTTGCTGTACTATTGGATATTGTCTTCTTTTTTACTACCTGTTGTACCTATTATGTAACTTTGAATGTATTTTGAGTTTTTCCCCAGGACTCCATTGAAAACGGGTTCATGTGGCCCAATGGACTATCCTGGTAAACCAACTGCAATAAATAAATAAATAAATAAATAAATATATATATAAACAATCAAATATATACATATACACAGCAATATATGTCTACACATATACAGATATAAAGATACATATGCACATGTAGTTATGGATATCTACATATATATCGGCATAAATAGGTATATCTGAATAGATATGTATGCACATATAGTTATAGATATCTACATATATATCAACATAAATAGGTATATATGTACACATAGGATGTGTGTGTGTGTGTGTGTGTGTGTGTGTGTGTGTGTGTGTGTGTGTGTGTGTGTATATATATATATATATATATATATATATATATATATGTGCCATATATATGATGCACTATACTAGCAGATGTGTAGTCAGACATATGTAATACATGTGTATATACATGTAGACATATATCAACATATGTATATATATATCTATATTTCCTGTTTATATATAAACATCACGGCCAGGTTGTATATATGCCTTCCCAGATGTATCTCACCGCATTATGTATCTGATATGTATACATTTTGATATAACAACTTATATGTGATGCAAACAGTAATATCAATAACAAGTGCTACTCAATTGGCGGAAGTAGCTAAAGCAATTGTTCAATACTATTCAATACGTAGTAGTAACAGATATATTGGAAAAACAACTGTCTTCGGTACAGCAGTCATCACATAATGGTTAACTATTGTGACTATAGTGTACAGGGTCCTGGGTTTAAGACCTGCTGCAAGGGCTGTATTTTGTTGCTGGGCAGAACAAGCGCTGTTGATACAGTTGGTTAAAGGTGGTCTTGAGCAGCTTTAAGCATTTGCGTGGGGTTTGGCACGAGCTAAGCGGTGCTAAGCTATGGCTCAACCGTCAGTAACGGGCCGCCACACCATGTAGACTTACCGACACCAGCAGCGCTCATCTGCTTAGCTGTTATATTGCGCAGCAAATGCTGGCACCTGGGATAAGCACTTATTTAGGCCTTTGGTAACCAGTGCTCACCACCCAGTCTGGGAAAAAGGGTTGATAGGAAAGTGGTGAAAAAGTTCCACAAAGAGGGAAAGACAGTAAGGAAAATAGCTATGGATGTGCAGTAAGGGTGTAGGGAAGGTCCATAGTTGCCCATTTCTTCTACAGCAACAGCTGTGCATATACACTGAATTTGGAGATTGATTTGGACACTCATACCCCTGAGAGAAGGGTGAGGACAACAATAATATGTTGTTTAGCCAATTAGACATGATTACATATGTCCACTGGACATGTGTGTGAAATGGCAGCTATGTATGGGGCGAAATTTTCTTTTGGGAACACATTGTCCTTTTTTTTTTCAGGTGAGAGTGGGATGTTGGGGAAGGCTAGTAGGTATATTTGGGGAGGTAGGTTGCGTAGGCTAACAGACAGACAAACAAGACACATGCAGGGGTGGTATATGACACATGTGGGGGTAAAAACCTTGATGGGGAGGGGTGTTGGGAAATCGGAAATCCATGAGCCCCCTAGTGGAAACAGTGGGACTGAGGTCCCCACTCATGGGCAGTCACCACTGCACCTTCTCAGCCCCGAAGGTGGCTGTTCTGGGGGCTGAGTAGGAGAGCCAGGCCGACCCTCTAGTTGCGACACACAGCAGATCTCCAACCTCCCTGCATAGCTCGCTACACACCACAATCTGGACTGGGGGCCAAGTGACAGGTTCCTGTCCACGCAAGCTCTCATGGTGGGGCATGCCCCATCCCCTGAGGCAGTTCCACCCAAAGGTGGTGCAGGACCAACAGATGTGGAGGCCTGGGCTGGGCCCCAGACATGCTGGTGTCCGGTGCCATGGCCAGCTGAGGTGGGACAGGTGAGTCCCTGGGACCCGCATTCCCATACGTGCTATGGTGTTTAAGTTTTATCAACATATGTGGGGTAGTAATAGTCAACATATTCCAGGATTAGGTATAACAGCATGCACAGATATTCCCAGTAACCCAAACACCAGATATAGAACAGTTTCATAGCAAACAGCACACATGCATATATGGGACCACAGTGGTAATTACAACAGCATGCAGGTACATTGATGGCACCATGCCACCAATGTAGGAGTATTTCAACATAGCACATGCATAGAAACAGATTTAAATAATTATAGAACAATAGGACATATGTCCCAGCATTAGAGTTAAGTCAGCACATACCAATTGAGTTGTGTATTTAGTTTATTGTTGCAGATATGGTGGAGGGAAGAGAAAGATGTCAATTAACAGCTACTATATTCCTGTAGTTCACATTACTTTCCTAGTCAGTGCTGTTATCTGTACCCTACAATTATTAGTACACTACCCTATTGTCTTAGTTTGGACAGTGGTATGGCTGTTGACAACTATATACATGAACTGGTTTTACCTGCAGTATACACCTGTTACCCAATATACCTGTGGAGGAACTGTTTGTTAACACTAACTGTTTCTACACATACTCCCAGATTCCAGGTTGATGTTATGCACATACCTGTCCATCTCTTTTTGCACAGACTCAGGGCATGTCTTGACCACATGCAGGTGAACCGGGACATATTTTGACTATTGCCCTCTTAAAACTTTAGTGAATTGTACAATGACAGGTTTGTTTTCATTGACATTTTCCAAATATGTACAGGCCTGACAGTCAGTTATATGAAATGAAATGCTGCCTACATGTCAGAGATTAGCACACTGATATGCCAGGGGGGCAGGGTGACAGCCTTCAGATATGGGCCGATTAACTGGACATTCTGGGCATTTTTGTACACTTGTGGGGTATGATTCTGCATACAGCTTACTACCACTCCCAGGATTCAGACCATAGCTGTGTCTGCTAAAAATAAAACACTGTCCATCACAGTTGTGTGTGCTATATAGATATTGCTGTGTATCTTTTATCTTATTTCTGTCTGTAATTCTCCTGTGGTTTTACATTCTAACCTTGTATTACAACACTCTTATGCAGGATTTCCTAGACAGTTATATTATGTAGCATAGTGTGGGTGACAGTGATGAGTGATACCTTACTGTTCAGAGCAACTGCAACACTAACAATCCTATACAATACCAGAATACACAGTACCAGTACAGGATATCAATCTTTTATTTCTAGGCACAGTGTTCATATCTGACAGACCTGTGGGAGCAATGTTTGTTAGCACTACCTGAATGTTGCCACACAAATTACCAGATTTCACAGTAGTATTATGCACATACATCTCATCGTGTTACTGTACACACTCTGTTCATAGCTTAATAACATGGGGGTGTAGATGGGACATACTTGACTTATTACTCTCATAATATTTTGGGGAGTTGCTAGAGTGACAGGTTTGTTCTTATAGATGTCTGACACCCAGTTGTATTTCTTGTTTGCTGCCTAAACGTCTGGGATCATCCCACTGATTTTCCAGAGGTACAGGGTGACAGGCAGCAGATGTGGACCAATTTACTGGACATTCTGGACATATCTGTACAGTTGTGGGGCATGATTCTGTATGTAGCCTACTCTCACTCCCAGGATTCGAACCATGGCTGTGTGTGCTAAAAATACATCAGTTCACATCTCAGTTGAGTGTGCTATTTGGATTTTGTTTGCTGTCTTTTCACTGTTTTCTGTCTAAGTTTCTCTCAGTTGTACTATATGACCTCTTGGGATTACACCAGTCATATACAGACATTCCTACACATTTTATTTATGTAGCACAGTGTGGGTAACAGTGCTTAATACAACAGTACTATTAAGTGACTGCAAATCTACATTACCATATGATACCAGACTAAACACATGCAATCCAGCAGTTAGACTTTTATTGTCAGGTTATTATGCTTTTATTTACATACAACCTATATGACACTCTTCCTGACATATTTTCTGGTGTATGCAGTACATGCCTTAAACAATACAGGTTTTATACAGGCAATTAACTTACTACTACTTTTATATTTATTTCCTATGACAGTACATGCAAGAGTATTACTAACCTGCCTAGCGTCGCAACCGCTCCAATCTACATCCATGGGCCTCCTGGTTCATAGCCCGCTCACTTGCCACTGTGAAAGACATAAGAGGAATATTTAGCCATACCTAGCCATAATATACATGAGCTGGCAATTATTAAACAGGTAGTGGACTGATACTTACACATGGCTGGAACCACCCCTGTCCTCCTAGCCTCTTGGATACACTGATCCATGAGATCCCCCTTATGCCACTTCAGGTCGGCATAGTGATGCCTGACCTGCTCACCAGTTTGGGGTATGCCAGTGGCACTGGTGAGGTCACTGGCGAGACTATCCCAGGCATCCGCTTTGTATTGAGAACCCTGGTACTGGCCCTGCAGCAGTCTCATGTCATGGTATTTCACAAGGAGTCCTGCCATGACTCTGGACTCCTGGATGCCCCAGTGCTGCACCCGAAAGTGCACACCCTCTCCCATTCCAGACACAGTGCCTACAAGCGGAAGCGACAGCCAGTTATGAGATGTATTCCCACCTGCGGGGTTTAAATAGGGCCAGTTTGCCGCACTTTGCCATGATTGGATAGTTTTGAAAAGGCTAAGCTATGAGCAAACCTGCTTACCTAAGGTTGGCATTGCTTAAAGGGGTATACCAATGAGCAGACTGAGTTAGCTGGCCTACAAATTGCTTACACCTACTAAGCTGGGTTGTGCAATGCTTAGCACTGCTTAATATTTAAGTTGCATTATATTTGCATTGTGGCATTGATTTATTATTCATCACATGTTATTTTTATGATTGGTATCCATGATTCATGTGCACGTACACTGTATGGGGTCCTTGTGTTTATTAGAGGATTTCAACACTTTATTACAATGACACCTCACATCTGGGCTTAATCCAGTACTCCAGTTCACATATTTATGTTATGTAGTAGGTTATACAACATAAAACTGTATATAGATTCCTTTCACATGTTCAGTTTGAATTTCCTATAGTGAGGATCTGTTTGGTAATACCTCAATCTTATGTATTGCGGTGATGGCTTAGTGATTAACTACTGTGACTATAGTGTAGGGGGTCCTGGGTTCAAGACCTGCAAAGGCTGTTTATTTTGTTTGTGGCCAGAACAGTGCTAATGCATACAGAGTGCTTAAGGCACTTAGCAATTGTAAGCAGGTTTGCGTGGGTTTGCGTGAAGGTAAGCAATGCTAACCTCCGGTTAAATATGCTTACAAAGAGTTATCATCAATATTGCTTAACCTGTGTGCGTATTGTTTACCCCCATGCAAACGGCCTTAAACGCACTTACTACTTCTTAGATATGCTTACTCCCACTTACTACAGCTTAATTATCCTGACACTTGCTTACTAGTGCTTAATCCCGCTTACCACTGCACTAATTTAGACAGTAATGTCTAATGGTTCTTGGGAAGGTGGTAGATTTGGAAACTGTATGGAGTTATCATTAATTACACATTTCACCTTCCATTTGTATCCCTGATTCCTGTATACATATACTGTATGGGGCACTTGTGATTATCTGTGGACTTTGCAACATTATGACAATAACACCTCACATCTGCATTTAATGCAGTACTCCAGTTCACAAATATATGTTATAAATATATGTGTTATAAATATATGTTATCATAGGTTATGCAACAAAATAAATTGATCATACAGTGATTTGACATGGAAAATGGATTGTACTGAAGTAGGACTCGAACCAGGAATGATTGCTCGTAAGGCGAAAGCTTTGCCCACTACACTATTGCTGTACTGCTGCATTTGCATATATCATGCTTTTTCCCCTCTTGTGCCATTTAAGCTGCATTACCCATAGCTAAGCGATGGAAAAACCTGCGCACCTACGGTTAAATTTAATCTGTTTCATAAAAAAAACTTCTTTATATTTAATGTTTTAACTATTGCTCTTGTAAACATGGGGGATGTTGCTGGGGTCTATATTACATAGTTGAAGTTCCGTAACTGAACACCTAATGGTCGAACCATTATGTTTGAAGTTACAGAACTTCGACTACATTAAAAAAAATTAAAAACAACATACAACAAAATAAATTGTTGTAAGCAGGAGAGCAAGCCCCCCTGCACCCCCTACACCCTGCTACTTAAATATACTAACTCCGAGATCGCACTACATTGAACATAATGGAAATCTCCGCTTATGGAGATATCCATTCAAATGCGCAAACCTTTACAAATTTGAACTTATGTTCTCGATCATATGTGATTTGAACTTGTAAAAGTTTGACTATGTGATAGAAACCCTGTTGCTGGGGGTATGCAAGCACCTATGAGTGGTCTCGCTCATTTTTATTCATACTTTGCTGTTCATTGCAGGGGTGTGTATATTATGAGCGCTCTGCTCTCAGACACACCCCCTAAACGTGTACACGCTCCATGTCTGTTTAGGAGCTCAGGGAGCACCCCCTTCATTAATATGCATGGTGAGCTGTCATCCTGCTCCTAAACGGCCACTTCCGTGCAGGACTAAGCTAGTCCTGCATGGAAGGATAGTGAATCCAGGGGAACCAGTTAAATTTCCATCACACAGTATAAAGATTTATATTCAGATTTACAATTCTATCAATAACGTTTGCATGAGGAATAGTGTTAAAAGGCTTAGCCAGGTATAGATATACTGTATGCACTGCATAACCCCTATCCACTGCTTCAGTTATTTTTACAAAGAAATTAATGAGATTAAAAAGGCAGGACTTTTTTTGATAAAGTCAAATTGACAAGGTTCCAGGGTTAAGAGATTTTCTATGGTCATAGTAATGAAGTCTGAGACAATGCAATCAAGTTAAAATGTAAGTATGGCTTTTTAGAACTACTGAAGATGAAACTGACTGACCTTGCTGTTATGATCAAGTTAAAAAGTCAGTACAGCTTTGCATATTTTACTATGGTCATTTTTTTCAAGCATGATCAGAGCTCTGCAGCATACATACTTTACAGTGCTAATATTTTTCAGTCACAATCAGACCTCTACAGTATGCAAAATCACAAAAGTGTCTGCAATTGATGGGTATATAGGACATCTGTGGATAAAAGTGACTTACCACTGCTGTTGTTTTATTATAATTGATTAGTCACTAATCTGGCTTGACAGGAGAAGCATCACAAAGTGTAATGTATTTGCTGAAATCAGTATAAACAGATATTGCTGTGGATTACATGTGTATTTCGGAGTGTAGCATTATATCTAAAAGCTGGTCATAATTTCTTTTACTTTTTATCATTCAGACATCAGCACTATACTCAAGAGGTAGAGAACCTTTGCAGTCTGGGTAGGGTCTATGTGAAAACATTTGATCATTAACACAGTGGCACAGCCTGTACAGATGTCTTTTCACAATGATTGGTTAACTGGTTCAGTTTTTGGCTGTAATTCCATCTGTGTGCTGTTTGCATCTCCTTCCTGTTTCTGTGTGGATTTTATCCAAATGTTCTTTTTCCTCCATTACTCCAAAGATACATAATAGGCGAAATAGCATTCTTCCAATATGTAGATAGGTGTGCAATGTTTGAGTTGTGTATGTGAGTATGCATCTTGTGATACACTTGACTTGTCAGAGTCAGTGCCAGTATATGTGTGCACCAGAAACAATCATATCACTGATTTTATCTGCAGTCACATACAGTATTGAGGAACATACATAGCTCTTGTGGCTGGAAGTAAAAAAGAGCCATTAACAGATAATTATCTTTCAAAAATAAGGCATAAAATATAGTGTAAAATATCTAGATACTTAGAACTTCTGGGGGCCTGCTGGCCACAGACCCAAGTTTTATAAGAAGATTTCATACTTCTATGGTGTCATTCCTCTTTCAATGAAGGAACTTTGATAACATTTTCATCATTCTTCATTCATAAGTTTCTGGAAATAATCCTTCCAGCTGTTCTTGATGTCCCCTAGCCTGGTGAACAGATTGTTGCTAGCATCTCTTATGGATGGCATCAGTCTTTGCCTTGTAGCATGATAGTGTCATTTGCAGAGTCACTTTCCAGAAACTGGTAAAGATTCTCTGCCAACTTGATCTTTGACACTGTGACTGTTGTCTTAGCATCTTTGACAGTAAACTGGCATTCATTCTTAGCCTTGTCTATCTTTTATATCTCCGACTTCTTGCACTTCCACTTTCTTTTGATAACTTTCTGAACCTCTGCATTTATGTACCTTATTTCCATACATAGAGTGATTGCATATCTGATTTATTATCTTTACTCATGTTGTTTTGAGTTGTTGCCTTTCTTCTTCAGCTATCCGTATTTCTTCATCTTTTTGGGGTGCCTTGAATATTTCTTGAACTTCTGGTTTTGCTGCAGTCAATTTCCAGGTCTTCAGTGTAGTCTCTGTTGACCTTAAATCTTTCTCTGATGACTGCTTGGAGCTGAGTTTGGCCACCAGTGTTTGATGCTGATGGCAGACCAGCAGACCATTTCACTAAGGGCTGACTTTGCAATCTCTGAATCGACTCCAATGCCCTTTCGTTTCTAGGAGGAAGTCTACCTGAGTTCCATGCTTACCACCTTGCATGCAATCTTGTCTCTCTTGGTGAACCATTTGTTGGCCATTACTAAGCTGTTTGCCAGAACAAAGTCTAAAATGGCTTCTTCAGCATTATTCCCATTACTCCAAACATGCAGACAGAGGCATTCCCCATGTCCTCTTTTTTTCTGTTCTGGCATGAGCATTTAGGTCCCCCATTATCAATACCAACAAATTATGACCAATTATATCAAATACATCTTGCAACTGCTGACTGAATGTCCATTTTCCACACCATAGCACCCCAGTATAGCCCAGGCTGAGATCATGCTCGATCTTTACTCTGAATTCTGATTGCTATGAGTATGTCATTGATTCTGATGACATCCCTCACTGTGTTCTGAAGACTCTCTCTCACTACAATTTCCACACAATTTCTAGTCAGTCCTCCTCCTGAATAGTAGACTTTGGATCCCAAGGCATTTGACTTTGCTGTGCTGCCCTTCCACCTTGTCTCATGAATTAACACTGTAGCCAGCCTCCTCTGTGCTCTGATTTCATCTCCTTATAAAATGCATCCTGTCAGTGAATCTATATTCACTGTAACAATCATTAGTTCATTTTTGCCAGGCTGATTGGTTTTATATCCAACTTTTACTCAACTGTGCTATCCAAGAAAATCTGCTTTGGGCAACTGGATGCTAGCCATCCAAGAGTGTACTGACCTGGGGCTTCTGGTCTATACAGTGGACACAATCTGGCCTCTTGGACAGTGGTGGTTGGTGACTTCAAAACAAGGGAAGATACAAGAAGAAACTCAATGAGTGGGGCTAATTGCAAAGGGGTGGAGATTTCTTATGGCAAGTGAATGACCATTACTTCTGATAACAAAAACAGACGTGGTCAGTACTTCCTTCCACAGACTGCCTCAGTACCCATTCATTATAGCCACTTTATTGACTATATACACCTCAGATATCTGACTGCAATCAAAAAGACCAACCTTAGGTGAAATGGATCCCTCAATGAAGAACACCATGGGCCCTGCTGTTGCTCACTGATACCCCTTGCACCTTTTTAGTGCCCCTTCCCTGTTCCAACCCATCCTGACTGCACAAAATTCAGAAAGATAGCTTCTTTCTTGTTTTTCACAAGTTTGTCTAACTCTTCTAGCTCTCAGAAGTCATACAGTTTTAGATGAGTTGCGATGTATCTCAGAGATATTTTTACAATGTTTTATCAATAATTACTGAGCAGATATTCATGAGTAAGGAAATAAATTCAGTTTTATTTTTTTCTTTCAAGAAAAATAAATTGTGTCTAGAACTTAATGTTTAGATAAAATTATGAGTAGCTTTCAATAAACTGAAAAGACAAACGCTTGCAAGGATAAATAAATCCTTCCTGGGTAGAGTGCCTGTCTCCCTAGCTCTTCAAAGAAAAATAGCTACCTTATGTTTACCCTTCTGGTGTTAGATTGTGATGAAAGTTAAAGCACAAATGGCCACAGGCACGCATTATACAAATGAGGAAATCAGGATAGGAAACCATAATACCTGGATAAAGCCCGCACATAGACAGGGGTATGTGGAGACTCCACACAGAAGGAATTGCAACCAAAAACTCATCCAAGAACCAAATGCTGTTTGATGGAAATGCTACTAACCATGCCAGGATGACAATGATCATTTGCTATCATACACAATGTGCCCAGATTGCCATA
>NW_025053112.1:0-9372 GCF_019279795.1 Protopterus annectens | reverse complement strand
CCAACAAAGTGTTGGTTGAAAAATTGGGGTGGGTCCGGGGGGAATTTGTTGGGGGGGTTTTGTATAAAGAACACCCATACGGGGGGGGCAAATTTTAAGATAGAATGTGCAAAAAGGTTTTCTGCCTCATATGTTTGGTGTTTTAAACAACAGTAACATTCTGGCATTTTCATGATAACTGAAGACAAAAAATAATGACAAACATGTGAGTAAGACCCCAAAACCCAGAAAAGCCATACTAATGCAAAACCTATTATTGTTTTAACATCTACGTTTGTAAGAGCAACATGTCAATACTGCCCCTATGTGTGTCCCACTATCAGATAAGGCCTTGTCCAGCAACTTGCCTGTAGGAGTGTGTAGGTATGAACAGTGTCAGGATACATGTGAGAAACAGCAATATCGTACCGCAAGATAACGAAAGAGAAGGTATGAAATGCGCTTGCAGCAGGACGTGCAGTACTGTCTGCAGGTATGCCATGACAGCTGTCAAAATGACATAGCAGTCTACAAGCAACCTAGGGTTGTCACTACAAATGATGAGCAGGGACATACCCACAGCCATGCACACAGCACAAGCAGACATATACACATCAAAACTAGGCCATGATATGAAGCCCGCGTGTTTAGTACAGTGAGAGTACGCAAGGACATGTCTGCCAAGATAGGCCAGCAAACTTGTATGAAGCGTAAAATACTGCTCAATACGGACATTGCATGGATAATGTTAGATTTCGCAACATACCCCATTGGTATGAAAGTTATGCAATATGCGATACATGAAACAAAGTCAGGCTGTCCAAGTAAGTATAGAGTTATGGGTAGAAAATATTTTATATATATATATATATATATATATATATATATATATATATATAGAGAGAGAGAGAGAGACAGACATACACACACACACATGTGGCAGGGCTGCTAATCGAACCTACACACAGACTACCTATCACACCACAGTGACGACTACAGAACATCGCCAATGAGATTACTACAACACAGCAGACACACAGGCATTCTATCAGGTGCGTGTCAACATCCAGAAGACAAAGACATCAGCAGGATACATCTGTGTTATGGGCATCTAAAAGGCAATCCAGGGAGTCCCCAGGCGTGATGAGCATGCACACACACACACACAGCACACACACACACACACACACACACACACACACACACACATACCTTGGCAGGCTCTGGGAATCGAACTTACAATTTGTACAATTTTCATTTCCACTACAAAAGGACGACGACAGAAACGCACCACCCAAATTACTGAACACAGTGGCTCCCAGAGTGGCTACTTAGTGGGTGACATCATCCATAAAGGCAAGACGCCTGGGAGTAGGGTCGTATGTTGTGGGGAGGTATCTAGCATTACTGTGTCCCCAGGCAGCTGGAAACACACACACACACTTGGAAGGGCCGGAGTTGAACATACATCTACCTAATACTCTAACACACTACAGCATTACGAGATTACAGAATGCGCCACCTAGATTACGATCACAGCACTCCCAGAGGCATACTTCTAGGTGGGTGACATCATCCGCAGCTGCAAGACGCTGAGCAGGGAATGTATGTGTTGTGAGGCATCTAGCATTACTGTGTCCCCAGGCAGCTGGAAACACACACACACACACACACACACACACACACACACACACACAGAACGCGCTACTGAGATTACTGAACACAGCACTCCCAGAGGCATACTTCTAGGTGGGTGACATCATCCGCAAAGGCAAAGATGCTGATAGGGAATGTATGTGTTGTGAGGCATCTAAACGCATTACTGTGTCCCCAGGCAGCTGGAAACACACACACACCCAAACACACACAGACACAACACACACACACACACACACACACACTTGGAAGGGCGGGGAGTTGAACACACACCTACCTACTCTAACACACTACAGCATTACGGTGATTTATAAACATGCCATCGAGATTACTGAACACAAAACACCCAGAGGCATACATCTAGGTGGGTGACATCATCCGCAGCGCAAAGACGCCGATAGAATGTATGTGCTGCAGGAGGCATCTAAAAGCACACACACACACACACACACACACACACACACACACACACTCAGCCTGGAGTTGAACATACATCTGCCCACTCTAACACACTACAGCATTACGTGATTGTGAATGCGCCAATGAGATTACTGAACACAGCACTCCCAGAGGCATACTTCTAGGTGGTGACATCATCCGCAAAAGGCAGATTTTGATAGGGAATGGGTGTGTTGTAGGCATTCAGGCCACTGTGTCCCCAGGCAGCTGGCACACACACACACACACACACACACACACACACACACACACACACACACTTGGAAGGGCTGGAGTTGAACACACACCTACCTACTCTAACACACTATAGCATTGGCATTACAGAACGCGGGCTACTGAGATTACTGAACACAGCACCCCAGAGGCATTGCCTCTAGGTGGGTGACATCATCCAAAGGCAAAGACGCTGAGGGTCGGCTGTGTTGTGAGGTACTCCAGCATTACTGTGTCCCCAGGCAGCTGGAAACACACATGTCATCACGGCCACACACACACACACACACACACACACACACACAGAGAACGCTACTGAGATTACTGAACACAGCACTGAGGCATATCAGTGGGTGAGACATCCACAAAGGCAAAGATGCTGATAGGGGAATGGGCGTAGTTGTGAGGCATCTAACGCATTACTGTGTCCCCAGGCAGCTGGAAACACACACACACCCAAACACACACAGACACAACACACACACACACACACACACACACACACTTGAAGGGCGGAGTTAAACACACACTACCTATCAACACACTACAGCATTACGTATTTACAGAACGTGCTACTGAGATTACTGAACACAGCACTCCCAGAGGCATACATCTAGGTGGGTGACATCATCCAGAAAAGATTAGGAATGTATGTGTTGTGAGGCATCTAAAAGCACACACACACACACACACACACACACACACACACACACACACACACACACACACTTGGAAGGGCCGGTTGGAACATACACCTACCTACTTCTAACACACTACAGCATTATCATTTACAGAATGCGCTACCTAGACGCCAGCCAGCACCCCAGAGGCATACTGTGTGGCACATCATCCGCAGCAAAAAGATGCCGAGCAGGGAATGCTTTAGAGAGAGTCTGAAAGCGCGCCATCATCCCAGCGGCCAAACGTGCCGCCGTCGGTCACCAAATATCTATTGGAGCACAACAACACTAAATAGATGGATACGCCACAGACAGTACACCTTGAGAGAGCAATGGTGTGTTTCAATGTAGGCATCCACAGACACGGTCTGACATCTGGTGCCTGGATGACCACCGAAGTATGTGCAGGATGTCAGCGGCCAGCGCCCATACGCTTAGTATCACACGCCTGTGTGGAATGTACTGTGTGTCCATTCACATAACGGCGCATTGCATGCTCACACTTTGCAGTTGCAAAGGGCCATCTTGCATGCACGAGTCTAATCACGAAGGGTGCAGTGTGGAATGTACTCGTGTGTCCATCTACAATGCGATTTCAGCATGCTCACATACCATGGTTGCAGCGAACATCTTGCATGGCACATGGAGTTCAATCATCGGAGGGGCGTAGTGTGTGGAATGTACTGTGTGTCCATCTACACACCAGATTGGGCATGCTCACACACACAGCTGTTGCAAAGGGCCATCTTGCATGCACATGGTCTGGGTTCACGGAAGGGCGCAGGTGGAATGTACTGTGTCCATCTACACAACGAAGGCATAGGGCATGCTCACACCTAGTAGTTGCAAAGGGCAATCATGCATGCAGATGGAGTGTACACAGAAGGGCCAGTAAGGTATAACTGCCCTCACGCACAGGGTGGCTGCCACATGCAGTGACCTGCATACACACACACAGCTGCCATCACAGCTGTCACAGGTGCAGGTCACACATGTACACACTGCAGTGTACACTGTAGCTGTCAAGTCAGCACCATGTCATTGGTGCAGCATCACAGCCCACGGTCACACAACACCATGTGACACATGACCACTGGTTTACAGCGTGTGTACACCATTGCAGAGTACACATACCAACAGGATCCAACAGGTGTTAAGTGCATTGCAATGATACGGTATATGAACAGGTCGGCTCAAGACATACCATGGCCCTTACATGTTATTGCTGTGTACCAATGAACACTGTCAGTACATGTCACACATGTGATTAGTGGATGTGCATGACCGTACAACACATACATACATGCACATGGTATTTGATGTACTGCATAACACTGTCGGAAATCAATGCCAGCACGAATTGAAGGTGGGCCTATGTCTGTTGAATGTCACTACAGGTAGTGCAGCTGGGATCGGGGACAGTTACTTGTACTGGTTGCCTGTGACACCCTGATATCGATACCACAGTCCATGTGTTATGTATGTCAACACACATGTCCAACAATAGTAATGGCTACAAACATGGCAACAGACACATGTGACATCTGTACTGCATGCAGCAAAACATGCATGTGCAGGGCTGGCGTTCGTAACATACTTTGCACCTACCTACGACATGCAGACGCACTTGCAGACCCATCATTGACATCTGTATACGGTGACATACAAACAGCACGGTGGAGAGATGCGGTGTACATAATGTGGTGAACCACCTGTCTAGATGTATGCTGTGTGCAGGGGTGGTTTGGCAGTTGTACACACCATCCATCATGCCATGTAAAAGTTAACTGTATCGCCATGTCGCTGTTACGGACGGTGTTGACATAATGCACACAGCGTCAGGTGTTAACAACTATATGTCATATGGCACCTGTAACACCCAACCTCCTTGTATATATAGCAGCACATTTACAGATATAGCGTTGGTACAATATAATGCAATCAATACCGCTGCATGTCCATCAACAAACGTGTCATCATATGCAGGTGTATCATTCCCAGCACCGCTATGTCTCGAATGTGCAGACTCAGGGATGCTACATATCGCGAATATGTCCCAGTTGCTACACATCCCTGGCATTCATTGTAGAGATCTGTGCATACGTCAGTGTGGGAAGCATGACGTTCACCGGTGAGTACTCACACACCGCTGTCCCGACACACATGTGGTCACCACAGTGTGTGTGTGTAAGGTATGTCTGTGCTGTGAGTGTGTATGCTAATATACAGGGAAATTATCACTGGCCCCACGTGTTGACTAACCCATATTGGTGATGCACACAACCTGTTGATGCTATAGGTCCCAAGCCACTGGCCACCTGTGCATGTCCCTTCTGTGACACGCCGGTGGGTGCATAGTACTGTGAGGGTGATGACCACAGGCAAGGGTCCCAGCTGCACACCTGCGGGGTGTGCGTTATAGGTGTGTACACCCCTGTGAATGAGCCATGTTCACGCATCACAGGGTCCTACTGCTGCACAGTGTGGCCTCCAGCTACCAAGTGACACCACATCATCATTGGCCAGGCCGCTGCACAACCCCGCACCATGCCACCAGTTACCTGTAATGTGTCCTGCTATGTATGTCATGTCCTGTCCAGTGTGGTCTGTGGCACCGACCACATGCGTCAGGTGCAGTATATTTGGGACATATGTGTTATGTTGAAAGTCCAACAGTCAGATGAGGGTACATGAAGCATGCTGATATTGCCAGACGTGCCTGTGTACTCCACAGTTACAAGTGGGGGACGTAAACACCATACTCAGAAAGTACATGCAAGCACAATTATAGAGGGAACCAGGGTCACAACCAACATGGTGCCAAGCAGATGTAACCGAGACACATACCGTGAACACATCACATGCTGCACCTGCACCACATGGTGCACTATGCATGCTGACAGTACACCTATGTCACATACACAACTCAGTATCTGCATACAACCACTGCAACATACACATCCTCACTATGCATACACAGGTATTACATACACCTACTATGCTGTTCACCCGTGCATCAGAATATTTGTGCATAACCCTGCACCGATGGTGTGTATGATTGCGATGTTGCTCAGGCTTCATCATATGCACAGGGTGATATGTTTCCTCAGGGGCAGGCTGCACCAATGGATAACATCATGTGTGTAAGGGCCAGGTTGTGTCTGACATGTCTGTGCAGAATGCATGGATGTTGTGGAGCTCACAGTTGTGTTTTGCTAAAAGTGCATGTGTAACAGTCCTGTCATTTGTGATGCCTACACGGGGTATAATTGACAGCCCTAGATTGTACAGTGTAGGTTGTACAGCTCACTGAAACCGGCCCACAGCCACGTGACCTGTGCCTGCCTGGGGTTGCAATGGCACTACCAGGTGGAGGTACAGAGGCATGGCTGTCTGACGACTATGTCCGGAACCGTGTCCCAGCTGGAGATCATCCAGGGCCACATCCATGTGGCCTGATGTCCCAGCACGGCGCAGCACCAGCTGCACCGCTACTGCTACCGGCACTGGCGGGAGCGTGGCATGTGAGGTGGCACGCCACGCTGACCCACACCAGGTGGTGCGGCTCACGTCACGGCCACGCCTCACCCCACCAGGTGTTCCAGCACAGACAGTCATGCCTCGTGACGCCGCTGCCCTTCAGCCATGGATCTCACCATGTCACTCTAGTTTTCCTATCCAGAAGATTAGCAATTTGCTGTTGAGCATTTGCCAATGCCTGGATGTTGTCAGTTAGGCAAGGAGCAGCCTCTGCAGCCTCTGCCCTTCTGTTCTGCCATCTGCATGCCTGTGCCGCCCATTACAGTCTGGAATATGCCTGGTGATACCCACATGGCAGCTCTGTCCTGCAGGTGCATGTCTGCCAGAGGTCCTCCTACGAGCAGCATAGCCACATACGGTGTGGCATCTGCAGTCATTACACTGACAACGGTGTAGACACAACTTCTGTAGCCACCCACATGTTCCTGTTCCATGCCAACAGATGCTGACTGTCCTTCTCTATGCCACCGGTGATATATGTGTTAAAAAGAATGGCGTATGGGAAGAGGGGACATAGCTGATGGCAACCATTGCCAGATTCAGCCCCTGACAACCCTGCCTGTACCTCACATGCATATATGTTCATCACCGTTAGTATCTGTGTATACCACATCAGATGGACCAGGAGGGTAAACACACCCACATCACTGTGAATGCAAAGAAATATCAGTACACAGTTAGACACAGACAGACACACACAAACACACAGACACACACACACACACACAGACACACACAGACACACATACACACACAGACACAATTCATGATTATTGATGAAATGTCATGGAGGACAGAGGGCATGATTAATAGTGTTAGCATACCCTGGGGTGCACACTACAGCAAGCAGGCAGGTCATATCAGTAGCCAGCGCAGTTCACAATAACCGCGTAGTGCGGCGCATCCTCGGATAGCGCCCGCGCCCAGAACAGGATAAGGCTGACGGACCTTGACATGTAATTCGCTGACATGTGCATTTAACATGCATACGTTGACACGATGGTGTCCTGACACATGCACATCATCATAATGGGCTTCACATTGTGCAGTGTTGTGTATGCCCTACAGATAGAATGTAGTTTAGCAAATGTGCATGAGCATGGGAGGGTAGTATGAGACGTCTACATTGCTATACAGGAAGTACACACTGTGCCATTGTACGGCAACACAGCATGTATGTTGCTGTAGAATGGCTAATATGGACAGCTTGCATAGCCATAACTGCAACATTTGGATGTTTGACAGATCGTGATATGGTAGACTCTAGCACACCTCCTGTAGCTGTGCACAGGTTTCTAGGCCAGGTACCACATCAACTGTATAATTGGTCAACTACACACACACCATGTGTGGACAATGTGCAAAAGGGTGTATACACATCCTGGGCACTGTGTGGCTGGTTGTCGTCTCATTATCCCCATGGCCATGTGTGCACATGGCGGCTAACTGTGTGTGACATGGCATCTTCTACAGTTGTTCAGGTCCCATATGACATACACCATACATGTCGGATATGTCACAAAACCACAGCGACAACGGTTGTGGCGTTTGGCATAAAAGTAGGTCATGTGATAGTGCAGTTATTATTGCAGAGCAGAACATCACATGTCTGGGACATGTCAGGCAGGCCATCACAATGTGTGCACTCAATGCAGCATACAATGGTGACACTGGCTGCCTATATCACAGCTCATCAGGGAATGTGCTACTCTGCTACATGTTGTTCCAATGCATACCATATGACTCATTGTAGAACACTCACCGGCTAGGCGTACAGCTGATCACACATGTCGGTCGATGGCACTGTGGTTTCAAGTCTGTATCATTACGCTTAAATATACGGTACATGTGGGTGCGTGAATGCATGGTGGTGTGACCTGCATATCTTGACTGGAACAAACATCAGTGCGCACTGGCCACATTACAAATAGATCTACACTGTAACATGCCTGATACTGATGACAGTCTCACCTGCAATGGACCCAGCATGTCTGTGTGGCACGCCAGAGGTACCTGTATAGGGGTGACACACCAGCAAGGAACATTATCCATGATCAGAAGGACAGCCACAGGTTGCACTGTGCATGTGCACACATTCACCTGTGTATTAGCATATAGTATGCATGTGTGCATATAATAACGAAAGATACTGTAGTATGCAGCATGTGTCCACACACCAGATGTTGTTTTACACAGGCTAAGGACATATGCAACTACATGGGATATAATAGCCATGTGCATTACTGACTGCAGCAACTCCAGGTCTATTGGTTAGGAGACACCCACCTCCACGATGGCAGCTAGTGTTTCTGGATGCTGTTCCTGGGTGTCCCAGACTGGCCACTAGCCCTTGGTGTGTGTGGAGTGGGGGCTGGGTTGGTGGCCCACCACCCGTTCCACCTGTTCCCCTGGCCATTGCAGGTACGCGCGCTGTTTTGCGGCGTTGTATCAGGTCCATGCAGTGTCTGGCGCACCTGCTGGTAGGTGCGGTTATGGCCACCACATCGCTCACCCTCCTGCGTAGATCCTGCCACAGGTCATCCTGTTGCTGTACATGGCTGAACAACAAGTCATAGTTGTCATGGAGCTGGGATGAGGGACACTGACCTCCTGGTGGGTGTATGATGGGAGTATGCAATGGCATTATCTGTAAAACATAATGATGGTGAGCAGGTCAGAAAATAGAGACAAGGAGATACTGCTGCACACATATTTCTATGACATCTACTGCATCTGCACAGTTATTCCTGTAAAGCACCATGACACCACAGCACTGACGTGGTTTTATACATGTCACAAGCACCCATTATGCATTGGATATCATTTACCAAATTTTATTTTTGTG
>NW_025053111.1:0-9212 GCF_019279795.1 Protopterus annectens | reverse complement strand
GAATCAGTGGCGATTTTGTTTTCGTAACTAGCTTTGGAAGATTTTATCAGAGATCGCAGCTTTTTACTGAGGGTGACCAGGGAGCTCCTCCACTCATGGGTTTTACCCTCTTTTGCAACAGTTTCTTCCTTCTGTAGTGCAGTTTGTTTATGGCAGGGGACCACCAGATTGGCTTTTCTTGGAGGAAAGTGTCTTGCTTCTGTTTGGGATAGCACGAGCCATGCACTCATTTAAGTGCTTATAAAGTGCAATCGTGTAGGATTCAGTAGTCGAAACTGTATTGTCCACCTGCATGGGTGTTCTGAAGTTCACCACTTCTGTCTTAAGAATCATGAAGTTGTCTTTGGAGATATTCTTTAACATGGTTTCCTTAATGGGGGGAGGGGGCAGAATGTGGATATGTAGGGTAATTAGCTTATGGTCAGATCGGACCAATGAGGTGTTGACATCAGGTGTGGAACACTGGACACTCAGGACAAACCAAACCCCGTAACCAACACAAATAACCACAAAGTGAGCTAAATGCTACTCCTTGCCAGAAGTCTCAGCCTCCAGATGCACACACTTAAGGCACTTCTCAGTATGAAGAATATTGATATCTGTGCAGTAACAGAAACCTAGTTCAAGGCTCCAGAGAGCACACCAGCACTACCAGGATACTACTCATTCCATACCTTCCAGCATCAGAACCTGGATCATAGCACACAGGGTGGGGATGCATCCATATTCATCAGGGATACCTACACCTCTCTCTACATACTCTCTACAGGATGTGTACCCATAGAATGTTGCACAGCAATGTTCTTCCCACTCCACATGGGTGGGGCCACAAAAGACCCTTGGCATTCACGCATGAATCTAACGAGTCTGATCTGCAAGGCAATGGAGCCAATCATAATGGAAGTCAACAATAAAGACATTGGGAACCTTCACACAGTTGAGCACACCCAGTTTGGCTTCGTCAAATGCAGATCACACCTCCTGAACTGGGTGGATTTCTTTGAGACAGTTACCCAGGCTACAGATGATTGAAATGAGTTCCACACAGCCTACCTATACCTCGCTAAGGCCTTTGACACCATTCCCCAGTCAGGTATCATAGATGAACTCACCAACCTGGGCATGAATCCATACATCACAAGATGGATTGCAAACTGGCTCACAGATAGATCCCACAAATTAAGAGTTGCTGGCTACATGTCAGACTCTACACCAGTAACAACTGGTGTCCCCCAGGGTTCAGTCCTGGGGTCCCTCCTGTTT
This sequence comes from Protopterus annectens, assembly GCF_019279795.1. Classification (NCBI taxonomy): domain Eukaryota; kingdom Metazoa; phylum Chordata; order Ceratodontiformes; family Protopteridae; genus Protopterus; species Protopterus annectens. The sequence continues at coordinate 7,949 of NW_025053111.1, read as the reverse complement.
GGTATAGACTTCTCAAAAGTACATGCCAACACAGGAGGGTTGTGGTTGACTAAGTTTGCTGGGAACTGTAAAGTGTTTGCCATAATAGATTCCCTGGATGACACAAATATTCTCCAGAAGGGACTCTATGAGACAGATGTGTGGTGTCAGAATCATGGCCTCAAGCTCAATGTGGAAGAATGCATAGTAATCCCCTTTGGTGAAAACAAAGTACCCACAAACTACCACATAGGTGTTACCCCTTAAAACTGACAAGGTAATAAGGGATCTGGGGACACAAGTAGATAGTCATCTTTCCTTTGACAACCATGTTGCCAAAGTGATTGGGAAATCCTATGTGGCCCACCTAATCAACAAAGGGTTTGCATCAGGATCAAAAGAGGTAGTGGTGGCCCTCTACTCTTAAGTCATCAGACCCATCATTGAGTACAATGCACCATTTTGGATGTACTCAACTAAGCATATCCAGCAGCTGTAGAGACCACAGAGGTACCTCACCAAGAGGATTACTGGCCTCAAACAGTTGTGTTATGCAACACAACTGGTAAAACTAAATCTGTTCTCCGTTGCATACCACCTACTCAGAGGCACACTCTGCCTAACATACAGAGCCATGTCCAACACATAACTGTTGAACATGCTCCATCTACGGATAACAAAACTCCAGGGATATGAACCTCATCACAACAATGAATACAACATGCTGGTGGGATAGAGTACCATCCCAGACACTTGCCTTACTGTGGAAAAGAGTCCCAATGTACATCAGACAGAACCCCTCGCTGACACTCTTCAATAGGAACCTTGATGAATGGATGGAAAACAGACAATCCATCCAGGCATCACATCAGCAGCCCCACTAGAAAGGAGCATAGGGTACTAACTATTAGAACTAGGCCTTGGGAGACTACCCAATGGGGTGGTGAAAGCTGCACAACTTGCCTAGGCTAATATATGCCTTTGTGAAGATAGTCTACTACATACCTATGAACCTATGTGACAGGTACATGTCTACAGATAGTAGATGTGTACTTCATTGTACAGTCATGTTGTACAGCAGGCACATGGACCACATACACTGTAATGCTTACAGATACTGGTGGCTGTTATGTACAGTGGGTGAGATGTGCACCTCATGTCTTTTGTGCCATTGGGATGTGTGCTGGGTGGGACAGTCCTGGATGGCTCCCTGTCATGGTCACCTCTTACACAATTCTCTGCCCATCCATCTTTGGCTTATTATACTGTGTTCCCCCTACATATATATTTAGATATATATATATATGTATATATATATATATATATATATATATATATATATATATAGGTACATAGGTAGGTAATAGGCTATCTGCCTGAAGGCATATATTAGTATGGCCAGAGTGTGCAGCTATCACCACACATGGGGTTAGTTCCCTAGGCCTCTGTGTAGTAGAGCTGATGAAGTGATCCATGGTGTGACAGTTCAGTTTCACATACACTCATCAAGGCTCCTCTGGAAGAGTGTCATTTAGGGACTCAGCTTAATGTAGGTTGGGAGCCTGTTCCAAAGCAAGGGAAGTCTGTGAGTTAGTAATATATCCCTCCAACATGTTTTATTTATTGTTGTGATGATGATATCCCTAGAGCATGTGGCACAGTGAGCTTGAGTTTACTTCAGATAGCACATGTACATCAGTTATGCATTGGACATGGACCTGTCTGTTGGGCAGAGATCGCCTGAGTAGACAGTATGCAACAGAGTACAGATTGAGTTAAATTCAGTCTTGTTGCATGGGGCAACTGTTTGAGGCCAGTAATCCTCTTGTTGAAGTACTTCAGTGGTCTTTCCAGCTGCTGAAGCTGCCTAGTCAGATTCATTGCAAGTGTGCCGTTATACTCCCTGATGGGTCTGATGACTGGTGAGTAGAGGGAACCTCCTTTGACCTACATGCAAAGACCTTGGCAATTTGTGGGAACACATAGCATGATTTTCTAACCACTTTGTGAATGTGTTTCTGGAAGTAGAGATGACTATCCACATGTGTCCATAGATCCCTTATTATTACCTCCATATTTAGGGTGTTGGCACCTATGTGGTATTTGTATGACTGTAGCTCGAGGCCATCATTTTGACACCACATCTGTCTGACTGAGACCCTTTCTAAGGATGTCTCTGTTGTCCCAAACATCGATTATGACAACCTTTTTGCAGTCATCCACAAACTTTGCTAAACATAGCCCTTGTGTGTTTGACTGTATTTCTGAAAAGTATACACCAGACAGGAGGGGTCCCAGGACTGAGCCATGGGGGACAGCAGTTGTTACCAGCTTGAACGGAGACCTATTATTACCTTGCTGGGATCTATCTGTACTGATTGACGTCCATCCAGATGATAACGTGTTTTACCTGGGTTGTTGATTTGTGGGATGACATGTGTGTGGGATGTTGGAAAAGGGCTTTCAAGATCTATATGGCTGTGGAACTCTTTCGATGTATGTCTGGGTGTGCCTTGAAAACTTCTCTAGCAGGTTCATTATGAAATCTACTAATGAATAAAATGGGTGGGGTTGGGTGTTTATGGCTCCCAATAACTCTGTTTGGGTTCCATAATGATGGACTCCATAGCCTTACAGATCGGCTTGACCAAACACTCAGACTATAGTTCCCATGGTCTGTTGTGCACCAACACATGGAGTGTGCCAAATGTTGCTGTAACCCATTCAACGGTTTCTTATCCTGTGTGGAGGTGAGTCTCAACAGACTGTTCAGGGGTCTGGGGTCTGTTTGTTTTGGGTTCATATATTTTATGAGCCATGCTCATCCATGAGCGCCGATGTTTTTGGGTTTTGGATGGGCTGTTAACATTGTATATGTATACTATGATTTCTGGGTTTCTAATCTTTAGGTATGGTAATGGGCCCTTTTGACTTGTTTCTTTTGGAGGGTAAATATGTATGAACTCTGTCCAGCAAGATATTGTATCTCCATTCATACATGCATTCATTTACCCCACAACTCAAACCTTGAGTTTCATTGATATTTGTAACCTGCAGCTTTGTGATTTCTCTGCTGGACTCTTTGCTTGTCTTGCAGAACACTGCTTGGATAATGTTAGAGTGTTCATTGTTTCTTGTGTACTGGTGAAATTTATTGATCTTCTTGCATTTTCTTTCTTTGAACCATTCGCATAGTACATGGTTGATTATTATAGAGTTAATATATTATATGGTTTTCCTTATCTCCTGTATAAGGCGAGTATTGATGAACGTGTAAGTGTCTGGGTAGGGCTGCTACAGATGTTGGCTTCTGCTGTACTCAGACGCTGGCCTAAGTGTGAGCACCTGTGCTATTTTTAGTATATTTTGTTGACTGAATTTTGCTTTGTTTGTTTAGTGCATGAGGCATGCCCAGTATGACCTTTCGGTATGTTGTTGACATTTGCTTCATTTGTGTATGAGCATGCCCAGTGTGACCTTTTCCAGTATGTTACTGGCTGGAAATTTGCTAGTTGTTTGTGTGACATGCCCTATGCAACTGCTACTACTATGTGTAGTAAGTTGGTTTTACTGAAGTTTCACCTTTGTGTTGTACCGACCAGGAATGCTTCCTGCAGAGGCTTTCCGCCAGGTCAATTTACCATGAACCTCAACTTTTCTATGTACAGGGGACGACTACTATTTGTACATTTCATCAGGGCACCTGATTATTTATTGTGTAGTTGTACATAGGATGATGGGGGTACCTGACATTCTCACACATTTGCTCATTACCACTGCTATAATAAGTACTCCATTTCAGTCTGTACTGTGCCTATCACCATGTGACCTTACCACTGTACAGACCTTACTTCCAATTACATGCATGTGGTTTGTGACTTCCATAGCCTACCCAATCCATATCACACTGCCTGGCCTGCTGTTATCTCTCAGGGGCATGGTGTGTTGTTTGTGTTTGCCGTTTGTCTTAATTGTACTGGCTGTGACTGTGGGTGTCTGACCCCCCACAGCTGGTATGTGGTGACAAGTTATGTCTGTGCAAATGCTGTCATGACTTGAGTGGTTCCAGTACTGTGACTATAGTGCACAATATTCTGAGTTTGAGCCTATCACTGCTTTTGTTTCCTACTGGGCGAACCTGACTAACGTTAAGGAGACGGTGAAGGCGGTGGCAGCGACGTATTTTGGTCACTGACTTTGCTAACGACTGACTTTGCCCAACTGCCGACATTGCTGCTGGTTGGCGCGGTCGCCTTCGCCCAGTGTATTTAAATATACTCAATACTGGTAAAATTGCTTAGCAGTGCTTTGCTCACCTTCGCGTGGGGATCAGCCTCGGGTGGTGCAGGGCTGCCTATGTCGGATACACATATTACCACTCCTATACATGTTTTGAAACAGGTAGTGTCAAGCTGGGCATCCCTTTTGCTTTATGTGTGAGTCAGAGGGTGTCATTTTCAGGTTTCCTACTGAGTCAGTGTGTACTATGCATTGCCTCTTTACCAAGGCCAGGGCATACTGGGCACGCCTCCTTCTGCCTATTGGGGCAGGCTCAGGTTGTTCCTCTCTGAGTCACGCTGTGCCTGTGCAGACCTTGGCAATAGTGGGGCTGTTTGGCCCTGCCCCATGGTGTTCCTACTGCACAGTTGTTTCCACAGGATCATATTGTGTATAAGCGTGGCATACGCGACTAATTTGGGTACATGTGGTTGGTGAGTACTGCAAAGGCTCCTGGGCGATGTCAGAGCACTGGAACAGTGACGAGAATCCCAAACACATGCTCAATTATGTTTCTTTGTTTGTGCGTGTGTCTCATTGCACTCAGAGTTCTAGTTGAATTGACATGCATTTCTGATGGGTGTCATCAGCCACGGCTCAGTCGATATCAACATCCCATAGGTGACCATCAGGATGTCCCCATTGGCAAAATCTGTACCTTCCGTCAGATGCAGATGTTAAATCGTGATAACAGGACAGCCAGCACACACATTCATTATTATGCCCTGGGCATACGCTTTGCGACTGGCAGTTGAAGAGGAGAAGCCCGCACGGTTGATGTAATTCCCCGCTCACCAGCTGGTGATTTGATGTGTATGTGCATGCAGTTTATTGCATCCACTACCTCAGGTATTCTGCTATTTGGTGGAAAGATGCATATTGCTGTGTGCCTCTCACGAATTGGGAAGATACGTGCTCACAGCATGTGACATGGCATCGGGAACATGGTGCGGTACCCTGGATGCTGATGCCATGAAATCCATCTGTCATCAGTTTGTGTCTGGAAGGTGCCTGGCCCCTAGTATTCTGGGCCAACGCCGCCATTGGTATCCATTAGGGATGGGTTCCCCTCTGTTGGTTCTGTGTGGCCTTCAGTGTGTGGCACAGCTCAACAGTTTGCTGCAGGGTCTCTGTCAGCCTGGCGCTCCCTTTCTCCAGCTCCCATGTAGCCCTGAGTAGGTTACCTAGATTCTGCCACACTCTTCTCCATCTCTCACTGTGGGTTGCTCCTTGACTACACAGCATCACTACCTCAGCATCCTCTTGCACATATTTGGTTGCCAATGCTTGAGCAGCTAACATTTAATCTGTTTAAGTTTTAGCTTTCCTCTTTGTATACTACAGTGTTTGCAGAGTTCTTGAGAAAAAAACAGGGAAGGATACTGTTTGCAGAGTTTAAGTCTGGGCTGGGCTGGGCTAGTCACTGCCTGTGTGGTGGCTGGATTCTGATATATTTCACCTGGCAGCTCTGCTGTTCTCTGTGGTTAACTTCCTAATACTTCTTTTTCCTTCTTTTCCCTTTCTGCTTGCTTCCGGTGCAGTGCCGGACAAACATGCACATGCATGCACACTGTAATGCACGTTTGCAGAAATTTCAGATATTCCCATAATTGTTACACCTTTGGTTTCTGAGGTTTTTCAAAAATGGCAACTGTAGACACTTTCGTCTTGCAATCTGTGTAACTCGAGGCCGACCTGAGAACGGTATTGCTCCAATTGGCTTACAGCCTCACGGCCACCCCTCATGATATTGCCTATATTCTGCTCTACCTCTTTCTCTACACTTACTCTTGGGACATGGATCACATTCAGGGAAGGTGGGATTCACTATCCCTTATCCTCATTTTGCATGGATTGCTTACCTAATCACATAGTTGTCTCTCACTGAACCCCCCCTTAGCAACCCTATGGTGGCCATGTTGTCTTCAACCTGCCATTCACCTGCCACATGGCAGGATAAGCTGAGTGAAAATAGCTATTTTTAGCTGTTGCAAAATTATTTCTTGTTTTAAAAGCGTTGCCGTTTGATGCTCTTCACGCTTAAACTTATCAGTCAGGGAAAAAAAAAATTGGAACAATAATTTAAACGTTATAGTACCAACTGGCCTTATATTTGGCCATTCCTGGCATGCTCGCCCATCCTGTATTTTGGAACTGTCACTTAACTCCGTTTAGCTATTTGAATGGTACTCCGTTTACCAGCAGTGCATTTCTGAATATTTTTCTAATCTTCACAGACAGGTAAGTGTGTCCTGGATTGCAAGTTACCTCATTTCTGCTTTCAACAGCCGTGGGGTAATTTGCCACCATAATCTTTATCCGTGCAGTGCTTAACTACCCAGCTCTCTGTGCAAACCCCTGCTATCTGTGCCTGGTCGCTGACTTAGACATGTACTATGAGCTCCACACTCTGCCTCGTACAAGCTTTAAGCCAGTCCGGCCCATTATATGAATAATGACCTTATGGGAATATAGTGTAGTTGCTTTAGGTCAAACTAGTCAGCAAGTTTCTGTTTAAAAAAACGAGCAGTTCTGGTGCTTCAATGTGTAATGAGAGAATAGATGAATACAGAAACTTGCAAACACTACTGGACATTTTGTTGTAAAGAAATAACCTTTAGCATATAACTGAAAACATATGTGTAATCAGTTGGACAGGCATTTATTTTTAGCTTAAATAAATGTGCCTGTAAACTTTCTTAGGAATAAATAAAAGTGTTTATTCAGCATATAACAGTACAGTAGACGATACTATGATACTGTAATGATAGTAAATGGGCAGTCGAGCCTAGGCATCAGTTGTACATGATGATAATTTGCTATGAGTGCTGATAGATGTTATAAAATATGTACGCTCTACAAGGTCATAGTGGATATTATACACATTATTAAATAAAGTAACGGCGTGGGAATCGACCTTGACAGTTATAAGACAGCATTTATCAATTCCCCATAATTATTCAATTAGCTACTTATGACAGCAGTCATTAAACCACTTATAAAACATCATCGATACCCTATGGCACAGAGAAACTTGTCAAACTGGGGTGCTCAGGTATCACCTAGAATGTTGATATTACACACAGGCATCTACAGACTCCTCAGCACCTCAGTGACCCTCTATAGTAGTTCTCTGTAGATTAGGTGTGATATGCCTTTAAGGGACAATCCAAGGGATTTTTGTTTTTGATTCAGCCTTTGTTTACTTTCAAGTTTGCCTTTCTGAGCATACTCTCCTTTGTGGCTGAGGGGTAGGGAAGTGGCCTACAGGAAGCTGAGGTTAGCCCCTATCTCAAATTGCAGCTCTACTGACAACAGCTTTCCCATGTGAGCCATTCATTGGTGTAATCTGTGCATTTTATCCATTCAAGAAAAGTAGCCTTTCAGACATTTTACGACCAGACACCTGCTCTCAAAGCTTCAGCAATGATATTCTTATAAAGACATTATTTTGTTTCTAAATCAGTTGTTTACAGACTATTATTTGTTTACCTTTGTGTAGTATGTAAGTCACATATTCACACACAGGGTCAATTTTCAGACAAGCTTGTGTGCATACAGGTTAATTTCACAAACTTTACTACTTGGATGTTTGATGGAACTGCTTAGCATTTTACAGTTTGTTGTTTTGAACTTCCTCCCCTACCCAGGACTATTAGTTGAATGACTGGTTTAGCATTAGCCTGAGATGC
>NW_025053110.1:0-9883 GCF_019279795.1 Protopterus annectens | reverse complement strand
GGGCCTGCAGATTAAGAGATACCATGTCATTTGAGTTGGTATATTTATTGATATTCAGTTGCTAAGAAAGTATGAGCGGGCAGGGACCCATTTTTAGTGGAAGCCTGAGGAGAAAAGCTCCAGAGTATTAGAAAAATATTTTAACAATAATTTTACAATCTTCAAAAAATAATAGAAAAAAATACAGAGTTTAAATAATTATACCAAATTAGACATAATGCAACAATCATCATTGTCATCGTCATCATCATAAACCCCATTTTTCCCATTGTCTACATGGGGTCAGGGTGTTATGTCAACTGTTGCCACCTCTCTCCATTCAGTGCCACTCTAATACCTTATTCAACCCTCATGCCTGCCTTTCCTGTGTCTTCTCTCACACAACACTTCCTTGTTGGATGCCCTCACTTCTTGCCTTCTTACTGTTTGTCCCAAATTTTCTTCACCAGATTATCTTCTACTTTTCTCCACATGTGCCCGAACCACCTGTTGTCTTTGACCTTTTCTGCAGTTGGAGCTACTTTGGCTTCTGCTCTTATGTCTTCATTTCTTCGTCTGACCCACAGTCTGCATTCTACCATCTATCTCAGGCACTTCATTTCCATCACCTCTAGCTTTATCAACTGCTCTGTCTTTACCACTGTTTTGTACACCTTACTTTTCAGCTTCCTTGGCATTCTTCTCTCATATACTACTCCTGACACTCTGTGCCAATTGGCTACAGCCCTCCAATTCTAGCTTTGACCTCTGTATTCAGACTTCCCATCTCTTCAACTATCCCTCTAAGGTACTTGAAGCTGTTAAACCTGTTTCGCTATTTTTTCCTGCTGTCTCAATTTTCAACTTCTTCTGATTTTCCCCATTTACTGCCATTACAACTGCCTTAACTGTACTCTTCTACCCCATTGCCCTTTACTAGGAGAAAGTCTACCCAAGTTGCATGTTGGCCACTCTTGTACATGTCTTGTGACTGTCTTCTTGGCAAACAATTTCTAGGTCACCATCAAGCCATATGCCAGACAGAAGTCTACAGTGGCCACTGCTCCATTATTCTTGTTACCCTACCCATGTGGACCCAGGCATTTCTCATATCCCATTTTGTCTGTCCTTATATGTGCATTCAGGTCACCCATTAGCAAAATCAATTCATGTTGCCCTGTGTTATCTACTGCTGTCTAAATACACTCTTTTTCCTCACTATTATGACCCTACTGTTGACCATAGGTTGAGATTATGATTACTGTCCCATCATTACACTGGATTCTGACTGCCATGAGTCTGTCACTAATGAGTCTGTCACTAATTCTGATGACATCCCTCATTGTGTTCCTAAGCCTCTGCCTCACCACAATTCCCACACCATTTCTACTCTGTCCTCCTCCTTCTGTCCTGTCCTACCTACTGAATTACCTAGATGACTAATGACTGAATTACCTAGAGACATATTTTATACTCTCAAATGGCTAGCCCCACCATGGCATGCAGTCTATGATCCATGTTCTGCTATCATGAGGATACTGCGCAACAAACACAGTTGATGTCCAAAGTGTTTAGTTTACATAACTCTTCCCCTTCTAGGGTGCCATGTAGAGTCTGTGCTGCTGCCCACAGCTACATTCTTTGGTTAGTTTGAGATGGAAACAAGCAGCACGTTTTTTGGAGGTGGGAGGAAACCCACAGAGATACAGGGAGAACATGCTATCTCCAAACAGGCACTGGCTGGAGCTCAGGATCAAACCTCGTATCTTGTGCATGGGAGACGAAGACCTTAACTATTATGCCAACTATATAGAATGCAGACTGTTGAGAAATCACTCAAGAGTCTTTCACTTCCATAGAAAGTGGTCTCACAAGTCCTAATTACTTCTAGCCCACCAAAATGAAATTCATTTTATTCACCCTAAAACAATTAACAGCACAAAAAAATAATTTCAAGATAGTGTTATCCAGTAATTCTCAAACAGAACTCATCACTCATAACTAGTCATAACCATAGATGAATACATGAAATTCATTCACCATATAAAACAGTAACAAAAACTCACCAAACACTTGGCTCCATATGCTAGATTAAATCATACCAAACAATCTTTGCAAGAAAACTTATAGCCTCAACTTACCTCCATCAAACTCTCTTGTGTGACACCCCTGTTTTCACCAGCTCACAAGCTACACAGCTACAACAACTTGAGAAATGCTATTGTAAAGTAGCCAAATTCACTACCATCCCACCGAATTGGGGCATATCAGTGTGTTTTACTAAAGCAGCTGCAATGATTGGAACTGCCACACTACCTGTCCTTTTCTCAGTTAACTACTATCCATACACTTATTACCAAACCAGATAACTACCCATACTCATTACCAAACCAGATAACTACCATTACACTTATTACCAAAACAAATAACTACCCATAGACTAATTAGGACAATCTCTCAATATATCACAAAAAGGCCATTGAGGCACACAGATAAGCTTCATCTACTCTTAACCAAATCTAATACCTCTGCAAGGGACTCACTATATTCTAACAAACTTGCTATAATGGAACACCTTTTCTATTTCTATTAGACAAATTAAGAATATGATGGCCTTTAAAATGCAAATAAAACACTGCCTATTTGATTCCTGGCTCCATTCCTGCACCTACCCAGGCTGAATATCTAATATCTTAACAAAGTAATTTTCTTACTTGCTTGTTTTATAACTTATTTTCAGGTACTTTACCAGTACCCTAGCTCTCTTCCATAGCACTTGCCTCTTATGCTTGTGGTACACTAATCTCTTACGTACATATATCTCCTACATTCCTTTTACTCCTCTACTTTTCTCCTTTCCTGTATCTACTGTATGCTAAACTCTTCCATATATATCCTTCATCCAAGTTTCCTTATGCACAGTTCTTCCTTCTTTATTTCTCTTAGCCTGAGCATCTAAAATTCTCAAGCTATACCTACAATCTGCTCTCCTCTAATTATTACTATATTTGTAATTTAAAGGTACTAGTAATATGTGTGCATTGTATTACAACTAAGTTATTTCTTATGTAATTATTTTACTTATTGTAAACTTTGCCAAAATTGTAATGGAGCTTTCCTAACCGGGCCCCTGTTGAAAAAGCACTTGCTCCCCATTTGGACTATCCCAGTAATGAAATGCAATAAATAAATTAATAAAATCAACAGATTCATCTGATTCACAGTGCCAAATGGTTTTCAGTGTATCTTAGGACAGCTTTTCTTCTAGGTACTCTAATTTACAAGGTTCTGAAGCACAGTCACTACCCCACACTAAGAATGAAGTTACTTTATAAGATAACCCTACACCAGATAACAATTTCTCTTTTTTACACCCTCAATTTAAAACTGCCAGACCGGTGTAGGTGACAGAGCATTCTCTATATTGGGACCTGCTACGTAGAACCACCCACCTACTGACATAAAAAATCTAGAAACCATTAAAAGTTTCAAAGATGCACTTAAAGAGCATCTCTATACAGAATCTGTCTCCAAATGCTACCACAAAAGTGGTTAGATAACTTACCACCCCATGTCAACATAACCAAATACATATATGCAACTTTTCTTACCCTCTTAATGTGGCATTTTATTCTTATATTTCATACTTATAGAAATACATAAACTTTTACTCATATATGTGTGATTGTGTTGTTTTATGCATATCTTGGTTTATACATTTTTCTTTGTAATCCCTCAATGTGCTCTGACTGGATTTTCTTAATCTTATCCTATCTGCAATGAATGTCATTATGTATTGAACTTTACCGTTTACTCATTATGTATACGATAGAGCTGATTGCTAAGATTTTCATTCTCTTTGGGCTCAGGTTGTGGCTGAAAAGGGTCAATACACCAGCGCACTTACCCAGTAAACAAATAGTAATAATCCAATGAATAATAAATAAAAGCATATGCTGCTCTGTCTCCACCACTAGCACTGAGTGCCTCTGAATCGTATATACCCCACTCCTTACCACTGTTTGGGCACAACTGTGCAGTGAATGTTGCTGAATCAAAGGGAAAGGGTTTTTTTAAATATATTTTACTCACTACAATAGTTAGTACTGTACTAGAAATTACTGCCTTTTTTGTCTGTGTTTATCTGTAAATATGTTTAGGTGTTTCTTCAATCAACTATTGTTGCTTTCTATTTCATATGATTTATGTGTGCCATTTGTTTGTGTTTTGTCACTGGTTTTGCAGTGCAGGTCCTGACAGAGAAGGATCCTAGGATCAGTCCGCCTACCTGGTCAACAAATGTTAAATAAATAAACAGATCTTCTTCCTGCATCTGACATGTTTTGCCACCTATAAGTGGTGTATAACTTATTATAAAATGATAGCTCATTAGTATTCAAAAATGTGCACACTGATTGGTCAGCCCAGCCAGCATGCCCATTGTAAATACAGCACATACCAATAGAAAAAAGTCCAGCTGCTAAAGTACCATTCAGCCGCCAGACATTTCTACTGGAATATGCTATAGAGGGACAGTGTTAAAAATAAGAAGAATCAGGTATGTTCTGAAAAAAAGTAGAGAGACATACTCAGTTTTCTTTCTTGTTTGCACTGTTCCTCCATAAATCTCAGCAGACTCCTATTATACCTTTCAACTGTCAAAACCTTCGAAACACGTCCAAAATTTGGCCTCATATCAGCAATGGAGATTTTCTTTCTCCGTTGCTACCCTTACAAAAAGGCAACAAGATGGAGATTCTCTTTTCTCCATTACTTTAGTTCAACAACACTGATGTACTGTAAAAGCATGGAAATGTAACTCCTATACGCATGCACAGTGCATCAAAAACATGGAAGAATGGCAAACAATGCAGAGGAACACTACAGCTCTGCCATACAAAGACATTATTTAAAAAAGGAAAACAATTTTTTTCTTTAATAATGTCATTGTAAAATTGCAATTTTCCACTCATGGGTTTGGGTATATCAGGATTTACCCACACCCACTTGTGAGTTATTACTTCATTGAACAATGTTTTAGACATTCCGTAGTATGTCTCTCTTTTGTAGATGTTGAATGATAGGTTCTACAATGTCACAGTCAAGCACTTCTGATTTCTAAGTGATGCTGGTTTTAGGTGGGGATATAGTTTGAACTTTGGTATCTTTGGACTTCAAAATTTTTGATAAAAGCCTAAATTCATCGCTTCCTTGTATGGCTTCTGGAGAAAAATCATTGTTCCACATTATTGTATTGCCATAGCACACAACAGGTAAATAATTTCAACCACTTGGCAAGATAAATTCTTTGAAGATCAGTTGTTTATCTTTTTTTTTTTTTTACATGAACTTAACAATTATTGATGTTGACTTCTCAAATAATGTTATGGGTCTGAGCAGAGTGAAAGACTTGTGTTCTGTTGCAATGTCATAGGATGTCACTACTAGGAGAGGCATAAATGAAGGAATTTATCTAGAAAGAAAGTTTGCCATACTTTGCCCCTAGTTACCTTGAGGAACTTCTTGCATACTTGTACTATTTCTTCTTGATTTGTTTTCCAGATCATTATGTCTGTCTAGTAAATCCTTGTTTTACAGTATCAAAAAAATGATATTGTATCTCTGACTGTTGAGCTCCAGCATCTAAGCAAGTCACTGAAACTTGTATGCCTAATATCTTCGCCTGAAGGAGTTTTTCCAGTGATCTCATTTTACCTTGTTTTATGATGCTAGTATAATTGATATTGTTAATTTGGTTTGAAATGTCTTTTATTACTAATGACATTTTTTCAAAATCTTTTCTAATAACTTGTTCATTTTCCTTATTCTGGTTGTTTGGATCCATAAATCTTTCCTGTGGCAGAGCCTTCGAACTTATTTTGTCACTCAAACTTTGTTTTATTTATTTGTTTTTGGTCAGTCACAGAGCAAATTTATGGATACATATCTAATCATCTAAGTATCGTTTGAAGGATCCTAAGGTGTTGACTCATTTAACTTGCAGGGAAAGTTTGCTCTAGAGATGGAATAGATAAATGCTGACAAATAAAATAGTTTTTTCAGTTAATTTTATTTACGTGCTGGAAGCAATTTAACTCCCTAATGCTGATATTAGTGAAGCTATTTCACTTGTGGAGATATAGAATATCAAGAAGGATTGAGTCTCTAATGGGATGGTATGCAAGGCACATATCATCTTGCAACAGCGTATAAAGAAACTGAGTAAACAGACAGCACTTCAAGCCTTTTTTGTAGCACAGGAACATTAATGTAGCAATCTTGTTCATTAGAAACCTGTGTGACCTTTCCAGTTATCTAATCTGTCTAGAAAGATGCATCCTGAGGGGGACGTTATGCTCAATAATTGGTCTAGTTAGGGCTTAATAAATAGGGAAGATCATTGTTTTTGACAAGAGTGATATGCCTTTAGATATTAGTTTTGCTAAATAGATGTTCTAACAACTGCTGCCAGATGGTGGTTGAAGAACAGGGAGTCAAAGATCCATGATTATATTATCACTTTGGAGAGGGGTATTAGCTATATTGTACATTGAGGAATGAGTTGTTTACCAAATGTGATAATATTACATTTTCTTTACATTTATTTGTTGTCCTTTTCTGTAAAACACTTGTTTAAGAGGGTTATTTCCTACTATAATTAATGGGTATATGATGGAGATTTGCCAGTAATGCCCAGTTTGTATTCATTTGCAAACTTAGCCAAAGATCCTGATTTCCAGTCTAGAGATAAGAGGATGTCCCAGTAGAGAGCTGAAGCACACACCTGTGGAGATGCCTGCATCCTTCACTGAGTTCTATCTTTCAGCCAGTTGGCTATCCACTACAAGAGATATGGATATACTTCTAAGGCATTTAGAGGTTTACTATACCAACAAGGAGTATAGTGTCAAATGTTTCAGCCAGATCCAAATAAGCTTTGTGAACAGAATAATAACTGTCAACAGCCTGTGTGACCTTCGAAAATAAGTTACTTAAAATGAGTACACAGAACCTTCCTTTGACAAAGCCATATGAATGTGGGTCTAGCTTGATAAAGTTTTTTTTATATATAGTTTATGAGGTCAGGTATGATGCATTCCATGCCTTTTCAAATTAGACTACTCATGCTAATAGGCCTATACTTTTGTGGGTCAATGGCAGGACCAGCCTTGTTTAGGAGTATCGCAACTGCAGTTCATAATACTTTGGGGACAAATTTTGTAGTTAAGCTCAGACTAAAAAATAAGGAGGGGCTCCACAAGGGCATGATTGGTGCAATTTGTTAGTCCTCTAGGATCTAGATAAATTAAGAGGCCTTATGGAAGTAGTATTTTTGATTTTAGATAATATCTTCTGTATATGTTCTTTTGTTGTATTAGAAGGTATTAGGGATCCAAGAATTTGTGGAATTGAGATAGTTGTTTCAAGGGTAAAGTCTGACCTAAATTTGTCTGCTAGTACATTTGCTATGTCTACTTGGTCTGAGTGTGTGGCGCCATTTTGTATAAGTTCGGAACACTGTTAGGTGGTATTTCTTTTCTTTGTTTCCTAGTATAATTAAAGAATGACATATAATTGTCCTTAGCTTTAGAAGCACATCTATGTTCATGAATTGTCTTGCAAACCCTGATAGTACTGTTCAGTTCCTTACTGATATTGATGTAATCTTTAATATAAGGAATTTTTAATCTGTAGAATGATTGAAAACATTTTTCTCTTGTTTTAGAGCTTATTTAAGATGGTGAACCAACAGGGTGGATTGTTCTTAAACTTCCCATTATATTTGACTCTAGCAGGGGCAGCCAGGTCTAGGCACTTATCTTTATAGGAAGAAAACTCATTTGTAGAAATAATAGTTACACTGGAATTGTGTCTGGTGATGCTACAAGTGAATTAGGATAGCTCATAACCGATATTGAGGAGGTGTATCCATTTCAAATTCCAAAATTCAAAATTATTGACTGAATGGGTTTTTAACAAGTTTGAAATAGAAAGTTACACATTTATGGTCAGACTTAAACAGAAATAGAAAAACTGGAGGGGTGGTACTTGTGGGAGCTATATGTTAGGATCAGGTCTTCTCATTGGTTACTTAACTATCTCTTCTAAATAATTTTTATTTATTAAGTCTAAGAATCTCTGGACATACACACCTTTGGAGGTACAGGTCCACCAGTTTACTGAGAGTTAGCTGAAATCTCCCATTATAGTGCTCCAGTTTACTGAGGGATAGCTGAAATCTCCCATTATAAAGGCATTTTGGTAATAAGTAGTCCCTCAAGTACACCTAGGAATCATATATGGCCATCAGGGGACACAGAAGGGGTCTTGTAGCAAACTCTAAGTTGAGAGTTTGTCTTGTTCAGGGTAAGTTGGAGTTCAAAAAATTCAGTTTGTGGGCCACTGGGAATCGGTATAGAGATGATATGGGCCTTAACAAATATGGAAGTGCCACCGCAAGCTCTATTAGACCTGAATGTGTGGTTGGTATAAAACCAAGGTAAAGAGGGAGCTAGCTTTACACTGAAACCAACTCGGTGTAACTACATAAACATGTATACATTCAAGCTGCAAGATCAGACAACATGCTATAACTTCTGGTGTTGAGAAGCTCCACCTTGATATTGTGCAGTTTAGGGATGGAAATGACTACATTGATATCTGCTGGGCTAAGATTTTCATTAGTTGGACTCTGTCTAAAAAAGGCAGCAAGGGCTTTAACCAGTATTTGGAAGCCATGAAATGAGAGGTGCTGGCCATTGTGAAGCAAGTTGGACTATCAATCATCTTGCCCCATGCTGACACTTACTGGACTCCCCTAGAATGACAGCAGCTACTAAGTCAATTGATAAAGCCAGTCATATTTTCTTTATATATATATATATATATATATATGGGTGTATATATATATATATATATATATATATATATATATATATATATATATATATATATATATAGAAGAGAGAATATATAGATTTATATATATATATATATATATATATATATATATATATATATATATATATATATATATATATATATAGAGAGAGAGAGAATATATATATATATATATATATATATATATATATATATATATATATATATATAGAGAGAGAGAGAGAGATATTCTGGGTAAAGGAAGGAGTGCAAATAGGATCCATGTTTTGCTGCATTTGAGAAAATACATTAATTTCTAAGTCAAACATGCAGGCTTTTTGTTACAGACATTTGTTCAACCTATTAAAATCAAATTCTGTCAAAATTATTGTCATCAATGGTCTTCTTTTAGAAACTAGCACTGGTGTATGCCAGATAAAGAGCTCACCAACTGAGCTGCTTACATCTTAGTGCCCATTTTACAATCAAATTAAGACTTTAAATGGTCATAACTTTTTTAATCTAAGGTTAAATATGTGTCATATCCAGATTCTATAGTGGAATTAATCATTAACAAAGGAGGAAATGGTAGCTTATAAGTATTTATCTGTTTAAATAACTGTTTATACAGTTGCTTCTCAAATATTTTGTTGATGGGACACGTTAGAGGTTGCTCTGTAGCCCTTAAGGACAGTGAGAGAAGAACATTTTGGTATGGGTATTATTGTGGAACAAATGAACAAGTATGGGACTAAATATGAGGTTAATGAAAAATTAAGTGTATAACTGAGAGGTTTTAAATCTTTTCTGCTGCTTGCTATAGAAAAGAAGAGTAGAGTACACTAAACTTTACTCCCGACAAATTTATCTTTTCAAATAAATCTTTGGTTTCTTTAGCAGTAATAGCATTAAAAATGGAATGTAGCAGCATAATTGGCTAGAAGATACAAGTATGGGGAATTCAGTGGGCTTTGATTTATAAGACTTTAAGGAAAATTATCTATTTGGCTTAGATAATTGATTA
>NW_025053109.1:0-10460 GCF_019279795.1 Protopterus annectens | reverse complement strand
AATTGTAGCTTACTACAGATCCCTCACCATGCCCCAAGACTCTCACTACACCTTTCTAAACATACTGGAAAATAAATATTAAGATACAACCAAACACCCTAATACTGGGTGATTTCAACTACCCTGCCATTAACTGGGAAAACTACTCGTGTACCAACACCTTTGCCCAACAGCTCTTGGAATTCATAAATTCTAACGCCCAGGATCAACTAATCTTTAGCTCCATCAGGGGCTCAAATATCCTAGACCTGGTCATTACCAACATGGGAAATCTGTGCTCCACACCTAAGGTCACCCCCTCGTTGGTCAGGTCTGACCATAAGCTAATCACCCTTGACATCCACATCCCACCCCACCAGTAAGGAAATCTCCGTAAAAAATTTCTCCAAAGCCAACTTCATGCTACTCATGTCAGAAGCGACAAACTTCATGACACCCATGCAGATGGGAACTGAAAGTTCGACTGCTGAATCCTAAACTAAGGCACTGTACGAGCACATCCACTCATGCATGAATCGTGCCATCCCCAAATAGAACCAAGATGCTCTCCTCTGAAAAAAGGAAGCTAATCTGGTGGCCCCTTGCCATAAACAAACTTTACAACAAAAGGAATAAACTGTTGCAGAAAAGAGGAAAATCCCTGGATGCAAAATAATCCCTTACCAGTCCCAGTAAGAAGCTGAGATCCCTCATAAAATTCTCCAAAGCAAGTCATGAAAATAAAATTGCCAAGGATTCCAAAGACAACCACAAGGCATTCTATAGCTATGTCAGGAATCTACAACAGAATGGCATTAAATATACTGAGCCCAAGGATATTGCCAATATCCTGGCAGATCGATTCAGTGCAAACTTCACCCCCATTTCACCCCCTAAAGGGCCCATTTCAACACCAAAAGATTGCCAAATTTCGGTAATAATGGCCACACAGGTAAAAAACGCACTCTCCAAAGCTAAGAATACAGCATCCATGGGACCAGACGACATCCCAGGTTGTGTACTACATGAACTACAAAATTAACTGGCACCTCACCATGAACTACAAAATTAACTGGCACCTCACCTAAGTGTCATGTTTAATCATAGCCTCACCTCAGGCTTCATGCCCAATGAGTGGCACACAGTTGTCTCACTCCACAAGGGGGATCCACCTTGGATCCCAGGAACTATCACCCCATCAGTCTGACGAGTCTGATCTGCAAGGCCATGGAACGTATTATCATGAACTTATAAACTATGACATTGGCAACCTTCAAACACTGGACCCCACACAGTTTGGGTTCGTGAAGGGCCGATCTTGTCTCCTCAACCTGATTGATTTATTCGAATCAGTCTCCAGAGCCATGGACAAGGGTAAGGTGGTCCACACAGCCTATTTGGACCTCGCCAAGGCCTTCGACACCATCCCCCACTCTGGAATCACAGATAAACTTACTAAGCTGGGCATTAATCCCAAAGTCACTCGATGGGTTGCCAACTGGCTTACTGACAGAACCCACACTGTGAAAGTAGCCTACTCCAAATCCAGCTCCAGACAAGTGACAAGTGGAGTACCTCAGGGTTCAGTCCTGGGACCGCTCTTGTTTGGCATCTACTTCTCTGAAGTACAGGCCAACACTAAGGGACTCTGGCTAATAAAGTTCACAGATAACTGCAAACTGGGAGCCATTACTGAATCCTCAAATGATGTGGATATTCTACAAAAGGGCCTTACAGAAACCGATGCTTGGTGCCAGAGCCATGGACTCAAGCTCAATGCCAAGAAATGTATAGTTATCACCTTTGGGGAAAAAACATGTTCCCGTGAATTACCACATAGGTGTCAGTACACTGAACACCGAAAGTGTGATAAGAGACTTAGGGACACAGGTGGACAGTGGTCTTACCTTCGATAACCATATCGCCACAACAGTCACGAAATCCTTCAATGTGGCACACCACATCACTAAGGGCTTTTCATCCAAAAAAAAGGAGGTCATTGTCCCACTGTATTCATCCCTCATTAGACTCATTATAGAATACAACGCCCCATTTGGTATGTACCTCTCAAGACATCTGCAACAACTGGAAAGGCCGCAGAAATACCTCACTAAAAGAAACACAGGCCTAAAGCAGATGCCCTATGCTGACCGTCTAAAAAAACTCCACCTATACTCTGTCGCATATCGTCAACTCAGAGGTGATCTCTGCTTAACATACAAGGCCATGTCAAACTCAGAGCTGTTGGACAGGTTACACTTAAAGAAATCCAAATCCCTCATAGAGACACGCTCAAGGGATCTAAACCTTGTCATCACAATGAACAAAACATGCTGGAGGGATAGGTTCCTGATCCAGAGACTCCCCAGACTCTGGAATAGACTGCCCATACATGTCAAGAAGAGTGCCTCTTTGGCCCTCTTCAAAAGGAACCTTGATGACTGGATGAGAGATTGGAAATTCACCCCGGGATCACGTCAGTTGCCTTGCTAGGCAGGGGTCCAGGGAAGTAAATACTGTGGGAAGAAATAGCCAGGGAATTGTTATGGCTAGGCTTGTATAGGCCCTAGGGCCGATAGCCTAGCCTATGAACCTATAAACAGTCACATTTGTGAAATATGGCTTTACAAGAAAAAGTAGCTGAAAGATTGGACTTCTGTTGACTTTGTTAAACTTGTGAGGGACTTAACGTTATATAACCCACTTAATGTCACTAATGTTTGGAAGAACACTAAAGGGGGGAGTAACTAAGTAGTAACCAAGTACAACTATATGTTCTCAACATTATTTATTCAAAATATTTAATGTATGTAATAAAGATACTAAAATAAAAAAGTTATGTACTTACCATAAGTTCCACCTGTGTTGTCCATTTTCATTCCTCCTCAACTGATGGGTTCAGATCCAATTCTGACGTTGCTAAAGCTTATCGCAGCAAAAAACTCTCAAGCTTCTCCCTTACCCATAATGCACCAACCTCAAATTACCTCAGATCTTGTCTGCCAATTTTTACCAGAAAGGAAATATTTGTCATGCATAAATAAGGAGGAATAAAACTGCATATACTGAATACAGAAAGAAACTATATCTGAAGCTTAATATAAACGGCAGTGATGTTCCTTTAAGAACTTGTTCTTTCAGAAACTTGTAAATAGAAAGGATGGAGGTTGATGGGCTGGAAGCTGAAGAATAAAAATGGACAACACAGATAGAACATTATGGTAAGTACAAAATTTCTTTATTTGACATTGTCAATTTTCATTCTATCCTCAACTGATGAGACAGAGTCCCCAGCTGCCTAAAATCCCAGGTGGATAAGAAAGGACATTCCTGAGCACAGCTGAATCAAATGATGTTCTGCTTCTGGAGACCAGATCCAATTTGTAATGAGTAACAAAAGTATGGGGAGTAGCCCAAGTTGCTGCTGCACATATGTCATCCATGGATGCTCTGGAATAGAAAACTGAAGTTACCATGGATCTAGTTGAACGAGCGTGTACCGATTGTGGTAAGATAATACCCAATTTTCTATAAATGAATGAGAGACAATCAGTTAGCCATCTGGGTAAAGTTACTTGGGCAACTGGTTTATCCAATTTCAAGAATGCAAAGGAAACAACTGACTTGTTTTCCTTACGTCTTTTGTTCTATACAGGTAAAAACAATTGTCTGTGAACATCCAATAATGTACAATGTATTCACCCTTGTTTGCAAATTTAGGGAAGAAAACTGGCAAATTAATGGAATGATTGATATTAGATTCTGATACCACATTGGGAAGGAAAGAGGCATTAGTCATGGTGTCACTCTATCCTTGTGAATGATCAAGTAAGGAGGTTTTGAAGACCAAGCTTGAATCTCTGAAATTTGTCTAGCAGAGGTAATGGCAACTAGAAAAACAGTTTTCCATGCAAAATACTTAAGGTCACATTTAGTTGCTGGTTCAAAGGGGAAATGTATTACAGCTTATAGTACCAGACTGAGATCCCATGGGGGAGTAAGATCCTTAAAAGAAGTTCTCAAAAGTAGAGTGCCTCGCAAGAAAGCTCTGCACAATTTGTGACAGGCTACTGAAAAACCTTCAAATCCAATGTGAAAATTTGACATTGCTAACTGAACTTTAATGGTTGAGGAACCAATTCATTTTTTAAAAGTAAGGCTAAAAACTCAAGTATGTTATATATCAGAGTTGAAAATGGCTCAGACATGATTCTGTTGTGCCCACTAAAATCTTTTTTGTTTACTTGTATAAAGTTTTCTTGTTGAAGGTTTATGGGAAGAAAAAAATAATATAATGGACAGTGTAAGAAAGCATCAGTTG
Organism: Protopterus annectens; assembly: GCF_019279795.1. NCBI lineage: Eukaryota > Metazoa > Chordata > Ceratodontiformes > Protopteridae > Protopterus > Protopterus annectens. The sequence goes on along the minus strand of NW_025053109.1, from coordinate 6,160 downwards.
TTTGGCTATTAATGGAATTGGAGAAACCAGGTTGTCAGCCTGAGATTTAAGACGTCAGGATGGATCTGCCAGTCTGGAGTCAGATCCAGGATCCAAGGTTGGTGAAATAAGTGAGGACAAGGAAGGGAAACCAAATCCGTCAAGGCCAGTATGGTGCAATGAGTATGACTTTGTTCTTCAACCTGACAGCTTTCTGTAGAAATTTTGAAATAAATGGGACTGGTTAGTAAGCAATAAGAAGACCCGGGGGCCAATCATGAAGTAGTGCATCCTTCAGTGATTCTCCCTGTGTGTGTGGAGGGGCAAAGTAGCTGCTGCATTTGTTGTTTAGGGGAGAAGCAAAAAGATTTCCGTAAGGCTGGCCCCATAAATGAAAAATCATTTCCGTCAGGTTCCAGTTGAGACAAATCATGAGGGTCTAATATTACATATACGAAGAAGTAGAATCTCAACTTGCTTTGATCGACCCCTATTTCCTGAAGCTGCACATCATCGAACCGTCAAATCATCAATTTCTTTATAAAGGAAAGAAATCAGTAGCCCAAACACACATACCACATTACAACAAGCACTACAAAAGTGAGGGGCTTCACCCACCACACCACACCCCCAACTAAATATACTAACTCCAAGATCACACTACAGTCGGGAAAAGGACAGATTTAACAGAACAGCCAAAAATGTCTTTCCCTTGGAAAGAAATTGATGATTTGGTCGTTCGATGTTGTACAGCTTTGAGAAACAGGGGTTGATCAAAGTTAAGTCGCGATTTTACTCCTTTGATTATATAATATAGACCCAATCATGAGGCAGAAGAATGCACCTGTTCAGTTTGTCTGTCACACTGGACTTCCACGGAATGCGTGTTGCTATGAGAAAGCAGATGGATGAGATCACCCATTGCTAAGTGCTTAGCACTTCTCGACACAAGGGGTATGATCTGGTCTCTCCTTGTTTGTTGATACCAAACCACTGCCATACAGTTCATTTGAAATGCAATTGTCCCTGAAAGGACAGCGTCTTGGGCCTTGCTGAAGCACTGCTCTCATTTTTAGGACGCTTGTATGCAAGTTGGCCTCTTGGGGGGGAACCAAGTGCCTTGGACTGTTTTCCCCAGAAAATGCCCCCTCCCACCCCAAATGGAAAGCATCCATGGTCACTATGGCCTTGGGCTGAGGGGGAATGAGCAGATGGTTTTGTAGAACCTGATCTAACTGAATCCACAAACTCGGATCTGTCTTGCATATCTGAATGATTCGTATCAGAGTTGACATGGGTTGGTAAAGTACTGACCACTGTTGCTAGCATCCACTGTAGAATCCTCATGTAAAAGCTGGCTAAAGGTACTAGTGTTACTGCTGCTGACACTGAACCTAAAAGGCTTGAAGAGCCAAACAGGCCGAAATCTTGGTACTGCAGATTATTTTTCTGACCTGTGATCTTACGGTTTGAACCCCTGAGGGAGGCAATAAAGCTATCACTGACTGTGTTAAACAGGGCTCCTATTAATTCCAAATTCGGTGTTGGTTCCAGTTGAGACTTGTAGTTTATGGTTATTCCCAGGTGAGAACATGTCTGAAGAACCTAATATCTTGCCCTTACTGATTCTTGTTTGAGGCGGTAATGAGCCAGTCGCCTACATATGGAGGCACCCAGATTCCTTGCAGTCTCAAGTGCGCTGCTACTACTGCCATACATTTGGTGAACACACTGGGGCTGTGGTGAAGCCAAAGGGCAGAACTCTAAGTTGGCAAGGACTGGCTCCCAGACGGAAGTGTAAGTACATTTTGGATAGTCTGTTCATCTTTATGTGACAGTACGTATCCTGAAGGTCTATCGTGCATATCCAGACATCCTTACCCAGAAAAGGGAGAATGGACTGAACCACGACCATCCGAAACTTGGTACGTCGAATTGACTTGTTCAAGTTCCTGAGATACAAAACTGGTCTCCAGTCCCATGTTTCCTCTGGCACTAAAAAGAAACTTGAGTTAGTTCCGGATTCTCTCTGGTCTGGTGGGAACTCTGGGATGGCTTTTTTCTAGCAGCTTTTGTATTTGAATTGCTGCTTCCTCTCTCTGACTGGGTGGAGCATCAGTGATTTTTCATGAGACTGGAGGTGAAATGGAAAAGGGTATTATATAACCTCTGGAAATAATCCTCTGCACAAAAGTATCTTTTATGTCTAGCCAGACTCTCTGGTGCATGGATAAATGACCCCCGACTGCCTCCAAAGGCGGGCAATTGGATCTCCTTTCAGGAGCACTGGTACAGTCCGTCAAACACAGACTCACTGGACCCCTGGTTTTTCAGTCCACCTCTGCCGTAGGGGAAGCGTCAATCATTGGAGTTCCCCCCTCTGCCCTTGGAGCAAGTTCCTCCATGGGTGTCCTGGAAAGGACCCTGGGATTTCTTGAACGACATCTTTCAACCACCATGTTGATTCCTAGAAAAGGATATTTGAGGGGTCGAAAAAAGTGCAGACACAGTCTTTCCATCCTTCTCATTTCTAGATAATGTGTCTTTCACTTTGGGGCCAAACAAAGACATCGTGTCAAAAGGAGCACTGACGAACAAAGAATTGAAGGGGTCTGCAAAATCACATAACCGCATCCAGCAATCTCCTGATGGAAATGCCTGAACCAGTTGCCCTTGAGGTTCCTTCGGCTATGCTCAAAATGAGCCTCATGGAGGAATTTGAAATGACTTTTCAGGTGGCTATCCTGCAGTCTACGGATGATTGGATCTCTGTAGACACAGAGACTGAGAGGGTATTTGGCTCCTTAATCAAATCCCTCAACAACCTAGTAAAGTGTGCCAAATAATTCAGCAACCTTAAGGCAAAGGTTGCAGAGGTGTAGACTTGCCTCCCAAACGTGTCCATTGCCCTAGATTCCCTGTTAGGGGGAAAAACAATGGAACTCTCTTCAAGTTCCTTTTTGGTGGCCGCCGCCATGACTATGGCATTAATGGGCACCCCTCTGCAAAACTCTTTCCCCGAAGGTGGTGCCATAATCTTGTCCGGTCCTCTGGGTATGGGTTCAACTGTGTCAGGTCTCCTCCACACCTGCTGACAGACCAACTCAGTAAGTTCAGCAGCCAGAGTAACCCAGGAGGTAGACTAGTCAGTACAGAAAGCCTCCAGAAATACTGACTCCTGGGATGAAAGGTTGCTGGGCATCCAACCACCTCTCTGCTTTAGGATCTCAAGGATGTTTCCAAATGAGACATCTTCAGGAGGGGATCGTGAGGACCCTTCTTCAATGAAGTCCATATCCTCTATGACCAACTCTTCTGGGAGTCCAAGTGCTTCCTCTTACAGATGTATGAAACCACCAACGAGAACTCTGACCACTGTAAGCTTTATTGAATAAAACAATATAAACCTGAGCACTTTCATGTCATAAGTTGTCAAGGCTTACAAGTTAAAACTATTTATAGCAGTAGACAATTAAAACCAACCAATCGTAAAGTAATTGAATATTTTTTACATGTTTGATAAATGTGTTTGTATTTATTAATATACATCTCACAGCCTGGTTTAAGTATATGTCTTCAACGTGACTGAATTTATTCTTACGGTGGTCGGAGTTCATTGGCGATTTTATACATCTATTAATTTTGTTATTTTGTGCTTCCTCTTACACTTCTTCATAGGGACCTGCTCAGTGGAATGCTCCGGGGAGGTATCAGAAGAAACTGAAATACCCTGCTGGGATGCCTGGGGGTCTCGGAGTGGCTGTCCCTCTGTAGTAAAGAGTGATGTGACTCCAAGCAGAGACACAGCAAAGTAGAAGGCTGAAGATCTGAGTGATATGGATCTGTCCTTCTGCTGGGGCAGAAAAAGCCCTCTTCACAGCCTAAAAGGCAGACCGCACTGAAGAGAGAACACATAGGCTCCAAAACGACAAGCTTTTGGGCTGTGGTCTTTCCCTGCTCCGAAAGCAATCTCCCTGAGGTGGTAGCCAGAGCAGAGTTATCCAATGTCGAGGTGCAGAGACAGCTCCAACACCTCAGATCCAACAGGGAAGCTCCGATCTGACAACCCCGTGGATCTGACTGAACCGGAGCACTCAGAGCAAGCTTCAGATTCAAAAATATTGCTACCCTCGGATCAGAGCTAGAAGGCTCAGATCCAGTGACTCTGAAATAAGTGAAGGAATCAAGAGGAGCAACTGTTAATGGGGGTGTGGTCAAAGAACAGACCTCCTGTCCCAAAGGGGTAGGAGCCGGCAAGACACCCATCTGACTCTGAAGAGAGGATCCTCTGCAACACTCTTTCCACATCTTCCTCAGTCAAACTTCTGGAATAACAAGTAAAAATAACAGAGGGGGACCTGGGTTGGTGATCATCCAAAAAAAAGGTAAGTGCACCCTTGAAGGCACCAGATCCACAGCTGGCGAACACCTTTGCCACCTGTAGATCTGGTGCCACAGATGGAGAAGGTGTTTGCCATCTGTGGATCTGGTGCCTTCAAAGGTGCAGATCCACAGATGGCGAACACCTTGTCCTTGGTAGACAAATAAGACTTGAGGTAGTAGGGCTGGAGATAGTCTGATCCAATTTTTTTCTTTTTCTTCAGATCTGAAAGTGAGGTTGGATCCACCTTGGATCTCTTCCTAGACTGATCAGAGACCTGGGTGGATGACGTGGATGGTCTCCAAGACTACTACTTTGAATCTTTACTTTTGGGTGACTGAGCCCCAGATATTGCCTCTCAAAAAGCAGAAGTGAGCAAACCTTTCAATACAAGTTTGTTCTTCCTCTCAACTAAGGCCCTGGGGTTAAAGCCATGACAGAAAGAACAATCTTCTTGCAAAAGTTAACGGTCTAAGGCAGTAAACTCACTTAGTATGGGCATCGGACATCTGAAGCTTGTGCCCACACTTAAAACACATTTTTTTAAATCCAGCGGGTCCTTTTTCTTGACATGATGCCATCAGCTGCAAATAAACAAAGAATGAACATTTTTTTTAAAGAAAGATGTTAGACAGAAAGAAAAACTACCAACCATGGTAATAAAAGGGACTATACTAAAGTGTAGAAAGGAAAAAAAAACTTGGCAATACTGCACAAAAGATGAGGAAAAATATCATCTATGGTAATAGAAGATTTACTCATTGTAAACAGGCAAGGGAAAATTACAAAGTATCAGAAATATTTGGAAATATCAGAAGAAACAAAGGTAATAATAATGACTACTTACGAAAAGCTCGAGAGCAAGGACAACCATGTCTTTCTATAAAGCAGCAAACAAGATCTGAGGTAACTTAGGATTGGTACATTATGGGTAAAGGAGAAGCTAGAGAATTTTTTGGTTGCCACAAGCTTTAGAAACGGCCAAGTTGGATCCGAGCCTATCAGCTGAGGATAGAATGAAAATTTACATCAGATTCACTTTTAAGAAATGCAGGCATTGCAATGTAAAGAAACAAAGGACTTGACAAAAAGCAAGTTCAAGTTAATAGGCTGCAATCTTCAGCTGTTGGAGGGGGGAAGGTATAGAACTGCACTAATTATAATATATGTAGAGTTGAGATCTTTTCCTTTACTTTTGCATAGGTGAACGAATGTCTGGTTAATGCCCTTGGTTTTACGTTCTTAGTGTAAGTGATTGGGCATTAAAACAAATGGACCACTATGAATGTGGCTAATAAATAGGGTTCCTTAGCAAATAATGTTCAGTGTATTTAAGCAGCTGCAATATTCTGTTCTTATGCATCCAACAATGTTGATGACTACAGGTGAAGACAATAAATATAGAGATGTCTGGACATTGCTCTGCTAAGACAAAAAAAATTAAAAGGTACAAGGGTAAGTGAAGCTTAATAAGAAATAAGGTTTGAAACTACTGGAAGTGAATAAGAGCATCTTTCTGGTCCCAAAATTCTTAAAATGTGACGGTGCATTTACTTCAGAACACTGTATTCTTCAGTTTTCTTTAAAGACAGCCAGTGAATTTTTTTACTTGAGGCTAAAGTTAATGTTTTCTGAAAGTATATTAAGTGTTTTTTCACATCTTGGAGGAGAATAAAGACAAGGACAGTCAGTACTAGTACAGAAGCTGTAACATATGTCTTAATCATAGATAACCTTAATTTTAGGTTGTCTGTGGACAAATGTTCCTATTATGATGGTTACATTTCATTATCTGAAAAA
>NW_025053108.1:0-10492 GCF_019279795.1 Protopterus annectens | reverse complement strand
CTCATTAACAGAGTCATTTCACGCTTACATTTTCATCAGTTATACATTTCAATACTTCTAATCCACATCTGTTAAAACAATCAAATTTTTATGAAAAGAACTTCCTAAAATCACATTGTTTGGATATTTCCAACTTTTTAGACCCTTGGGTACAATGTTTTCGCCTAAACATTCTTTCAAATAACTGTTTTCGATATCTATGGTTTTAAATTTATATAACATCTTCTGAAAATGATTTAATTTATTATTATAAGTCTCCATAATCGGTCCAGGTTTAAACATTTTATCTTTAAAGTCATTAGTAAAACTAACCTGTAACCAATCTTTCACTTCTATTTTTTTGTTATTATTTATTTGGTTAGTCCCTACTAGAATGAGCATTCTGCCCAGCCTCCGTATAGCATTTCCAGTGTTATTGACAGTCTTGGGAACATTCTCCCCTTTGTTTTCTTTTAAAATCACTGGTGTTAAGCCAAAATCCATAATGGTAACATCAGGATAAAACAATTGGCATCTTTTATGCGTGTATGAAATTTCTGGGAACATTGCTTTTTTATTTGATTTTATTACTTTATTATTCAAACATGAAAAGTGTTTTATTAAGTTATTTATATCCCATGGCTTTTATAGCTACTTTCATACATAATTCTGCTTCTTTTTAACCAGCAGATGGCGATGGATTTTGATGCACAAAATGAATTAAGGAACGATAATTTTTATTTTCTATTTATTTTACATTCATGGAACATCCTGGTGTTTATCCAAGCAAAACGTGTTTTAATTCATCATTCTACAAGTATTTTATCTTTGTAATAATAATACTCACATAAATATTTTTGCTAAGGGTTTATATTGTAATTAGAAAAGTTTAATTAATTAATTTTATTTCATATTATAAATTCATTAATTCTGGTTGGCTTAAGGCTTTTTGATGTCACAGGTTTGAATGTATATAAAAGGGAAAGCTCTTTTATTCTAATCCTGTTACATCTGACGAAGTGTGATCTAAACGAAAACGGATTTTTAATAGCATTAATAATGGAGTGTTTTTAGTTGATTTATTATTTTCTTTAATAAAAGGTTACATATACTGGTTGCTTCCATCCATGTACTTTATTGGTTCAAGCTTTCAGTGCACCTTTTTCGTGGTTTTATAGAAAATTAAATATGCCAAGGTTAGAGGTAGATGAGGCTCAATTACTAACAGTTAGGATAGGAGTGAGATGAGATAACAATGGTGATATATAACCAATCCACAAGAAAAGTCTCCAGGAAAGATGGTATTCCTGTGGGAAGTCTGGATGACTAAGAGGGAAAAACTGATAAAGATCTGAAACATGTTTTTGTTTTAACAGTTTTAAAAGGAGGAGAAGCGCCAGCATCCATATATAGTAATATACATGCAAATATACACTTGTATGCACTTACCTTAACCCCCAATCCCTAACCCTAAGGTCAGTAACTTATCGACATTTAAGTTATGGAGCTATGACGATAAGCGCCAACTATGGCAATTTGCTGTTTAGGGTATTCATCGCTCTCGCTGGTTCACACTCTTCATTTTATGTGTCGTATCGCTTCGGGTAATATTCTGTAACTGCCATTTTCTGTGTTCTAATATAGACCTCTCTGAGCTTTGTATTCATACTGATACTCACCAACAGAGTTGCTACACAGTTAAAACTATGTTACCATTTCTCATCTGCTTCCCAGCTACACACACATATATTACCAGCCAGTGGTCAAATGTGCTAATGCCCAAGCTTGAATATGCTTTTATGATTACTGGATTATACTTCACTCTTCACCCAACACCTCAAAAATTAGTTGATCTCTATTTGCTATCACCAAGCTTACTATTAGTAAAGTACACTGGTTTCCTCTAGCTACAGGGCCACATTCCCAAGCTAAATACCTTTAATTTAAAAAATTCTTACATCTGGCTACTGTCTACCTCTTAAAAGAGATTGTCTGCTAGAACCAAAGCTACACTTTAGAAACTCCCAAGTTTACCCCTCATAAGATCTCAAGATTTAAGTTTGACATTGGAGGAAAACTTTCTCCCGGGATCAGGACCTGTTGTCATGTGGAATCAACTTTAAATCAAAACCTTGTGAAATTTTCAAAAAATAAGTCAGTGAACAGTGTATACAAAAATAAATCTAAATACCAACTTTCTAGACACCAGCTAATCTACAACTATGTCCTAGACCTCAGTACAAACTCATTGAAAAAATCTTTCTTTCTTTATGTAAATATTGTAAACTTTATAGGATAAATTAGCAATGTTTGTTATAATTTCCATAGTGTATGTGAGTGTGATATCTGTGATTTTACTTGGATGTTTTTCTCTATTTAAACTTTTAATATTTCCTACTCTGTTAACAATGTACTTTGCATGTCTTCTGTTGCATCTACTACTATACTATTTTTACCTGGGTCATGGTTGAAAGAGGTCAGTAGACCATTCCAGTTAAGCAAAATTGTAAATAAAAAAAAATAAAATAGTTTTTCATACCATTATTAGATCACCACTATCCTCCTGTTCTAATATGCTGTTTTAATGTACTGATGAAGCTTGGACCTTTATTTTATACTTTTAGCTAGCACTTATTTGAAAATGTTTATACAATTTCTGAGCATTAAAGGGTATTAAAAATGGACAGAATAGATGATAAAATACTGGGTATCATTTAAAAAAGATGAGGAAAGGGGACTTATTTTAGCCAGCTTCTTCAAGACCAAAGTACTCTCATAACATGTACTGCATGGTACAGCTTTTGAAACTGTCTTGAGCCCTCTGTGTTATGAGAGTGAATTAATTCTGAAACATCACTTCACCTTTATTTTGTTCTGTAACATGTGTTATGATCTTTGTTTCTGTTGGATTTTATAAATAAAAACTGAATGAAACTGGCCTACATTAAATTTGAGAATTACTAAATTTTGAACTTAACTATGTTAAAAAAAAATAAAAGCCATCTCATTTATTATTTTTTATTTATTTATATCTATTTCCCAGGGTAGTGCAGTGACCCCAATGGGTGCTACATTCCGGTGCAGGTCCAGGCTCAATAGAATTACAATATAGAAATGAACAAAATATATTAACAATTGCAAAGCATATGCTGAAAGCAGTTAAGCAGATATTTAGAGCAATAACAAATATGCAACAAGTATTTAATCCAACAAGCAATTTACAATGTTTCAAGCAATGCTCAAAAACATAGATGGAAAATGGAATTATGGTTACTAGAGCTTTTTTTGAAAATTATGTAGCCATAATGACTGTAATGGCTTATGATACAGACAATAACAGCATATTAAATAGAGAGGTATGAAGACATTAGAAAAGTGTGTGAATAGTTGCAGTGAAAGGATAAAAAATAAGCCTTTTAAGATACTTTTTTACTTTTGTGCTGCATTTTATTAGGCAGATATTATTATTCTTTTTCAACCTTGTAGGAGTGATTTTTAATTATTTTTTTTCTTAAATTTATCTTACCTGTTTCCTCAACTGACAAATGGCTTGCCAATAATAAGCAAACCAAAGTGATGCACTGGTCTACTGTTTGTGACGGTTTAATATTGTTTGTTTGATGGTTTGGTGCTTTACATGTTTGCTTTTATTTCATCAGGTTTTCGTTTTCTGACATTCCACATGCATGCCAGAGATGAGAAGCAACCTATATCCATCTTGAAACGTAAGAGTAGGTTTATAATTTTAATGTGTTTGTCTCCTGCAGTGGTGTAGGTAATATGCCTCAGCTGCTTCTCTCAGCTTACTCTGCTTTGCTTTCAGGACAGGCTCATTCCACCCCATGATCTGAACTGGATAAAATGGATATACAAAACAGCTAGAGGAAGGACACCACCTTACCCCATGCCCTGAAATGGATACAAATGGATATACAAGACAGTTAGAGGAAGGACAGACTTCACCACACCCCATGCCTGAACTACAAATGGATACATAAACAGCTAGAGGAAGGACACCCACTCCCATCCGTATGCCATGAACTGGATAAAATGGATATAAGATACAGTTAGAGGAAGTTAATGGACTTCACCACACCCCATGCCCTGAACGGGATAAAATAGATATACAAGACATGAGGAAGGACAGAATTCACCCCATCCCATGCCATGAACTGGGATAAATGATATACAAGACAGATAGGTTACAAGGACAGACTTCATACCTTTAATCATGACTTAAACTGGATATAGTGAATATTCAAGACAGATAGAGGAAGGACAAATTTCACCCCACCCCATGCCCCTAAATTGATAAAGTGATATGCAGAATAGACAAAGGGAAAGAGCAAATAACACAAACTAATGCATAACTGTGGGTACCTATGGCCTATATATTATGTAACAGAACGTCAGAGCACTATCCATTTAAATGTCACTGTGATTTAATTATTCTATCTCTGTTCTGATTTTTATGCCAGCTGTGTGTGTCTATTAATCACCAAAATAAATTAAACATTGAACAACATATTCATATCCGTTTAAATACTGAGGGTTTCCAGTGCTGTGAAAGCACCATATAAGGTGGGTTTGCTGCCACAATCATGTTCAGGACTTTGGAGAACTGCATGGGGGACTATTTGTATTTGTCACAAACACCATCACCACAATCACCAACCCCAACTTGAGCTCCTGAGATCAAGATTATTCCTAACAAAATCAACTATTACTCACTGCTACCTAGATCCTCATCAATGCTTCGGGTCCAAAGATTGTGGAAATTATTTTGTTACCAATGATAGGTTAAATGTCAAACCAAATACCTACATGTTATGGGATTTCAATTACCTAGACATTGACTGGTACACTTACAATTTCTAAATGGATATAGCTTAGTACTTTTTGACCTTGCTAATACAGTGTACTGGAGCAAATTGTAAAAGTACCAACTAAAGTTCCAAAGCCATTGATTTGGTTCTTACCAATTAGGGCCTGCACCTCACTATGCATCTCCTCATCCGTGGAAGTTAAATTTGAATGCAAATAAGTACTTCTGTCTGGCTTAATGTACCACCCCTACTCACCAAATTAAGCTATCTTTATGGACTTCTCCCAGGGCAAACCTGTTTAATCTCAGTGATCAAAAATTCTAACTATTCTAGGTGCAAATGGACCAAAATGGACAAAATCTAACCTACTTTTACTGCCATCTATACAAATAAAGAAGAAGAAAACCAGAATAAACTTGTCTGGTGGAACTCTTGTAATAATAAACCGGCACAAAAGAAGGAAAATAATAAAACATTGCAAGAAATCCTTATCCCCCTCACTTGATAACGACCCCAATTGAAACATGCGTCAGCAAGAAACGTAAGAGTAACACTAGAAATGTAAAGATAACTGAAGATTATATAGATACTATGGAAAATGATAAATCTTTCCAGAAGCAGTGCTAGGAAATATAACTGTAAAGTATAATCAAGATTTTCATAGAGATACCATGGAAAATGACAAATCTTTCTCCAGTTATGTCAGGAAATTGCAGGAATATGTTCCAACTGCAGGAGCTCTCTCCCTACGTACTCATTCCTATCCTTTATATTGTCAGTGTATTAGCAAAACACATTTAACTAATCCTACTCCCACCTGGGCTTACATTGTTGCACCATCATCCCTGTAACTTAATTTCGTAATCACCTTTGAACAAACCTTAAAATCATTGTCAAAGGCTAAAAATAATATTTCCGTGGGACAAACATACCAGACTGCATCTGTCATTACCAAGTATGTATCTGAGCCTTTACTTAACCGTTTATCCTATCTCAGCCTATCATACAGGGTTTGTCCTGATGCCCGAGACTGTCACAGTGACTCCTGTTACAATGAAGTTCCTCCACAGACCCAGATAATATGTTAGGCCAGCAGGAGACACTGGCCTTATATGCAAAGCCGTGATATACCATAGTATCTTTATGTTACAAGGTACATGTTATGTACAATTTATATATAGTATTTAACCTATGACAAACTCTTTGCTTTCAGTATTTTACTATTAGATTAAATGTCTGTATTTTGTACGCTATGGTTTGAATGTAACTTGGGGCTTTTCCCCGGCTCCTCTGAAAATGGGTAACCACCCAGTGGACTATCCTGTAAACAAATATAAAATAAATAAATACATAGATAACAAATAGTAGAACCAGTTGGTGTAGACATAGGCATCTAACTGATATCAATTCCACTTAGTCTGATTTTGTGAAGGTGGTCTTGTATCCTGAGCCTAGTAAACTTTGAAAAATTACAGAGGTTGTGGACAGTGGTCACCGCATGATATGGGTTAATATTATATAAATGCTTGCACTAGAAAAGAGTCGCTAACAAAACCAAAATGAGTTTAAATAAAAGAATGACTAATTTATTGAATGTTAAGTGGTTTCTAATAGTATCAGCTGAAGTTCTTAAACCAATAAGCACAAAAATATTTAATATCAATAAATTAGAAAAGTTTTTCCTTTTATTATTTTAAAGTTTATCGTATTATTTAGTTAGTTATTTAATATCCATTGACAGATTGTATTTGTTGATTGGGAAATCTAGTTGCAAGACCCCTTCTCAGCTAAAGCCTAGGAAAAGGCTCCAAGAGCACTCAACTTAAAAACAATATATCAAATAGTATACACCACAAAATAGTATACTAACATAACATTTAGTATCAATGTAATATTGTACTAAAAAGACATTTGAACATCGATATAATTAAACAGAAAATAGAGTATTATACATAATACATAAATGAAGTGGTTGACAATAGGGTGCAAATACAAAAATTTAAGTAGATGATGCACTTTATAGTAGAGATTTATGAGGTATGATATAGGATTGCTGCAGCATTAGATAGCGCCAAAAAAAGGTGCAGAAAAGTCCAAGTAGGGCAAAAGTTATAGAACAAGGTTGTTCGTTGACCGTATACCATTTGTCTTGACCTACAAGGCTTTTGACACTACCTCTATGCTGCACCCACTCTGGAACATAAAATTATAGCCAGGGTACCACACATGGACTGTGTACTGATCCTCCCTGTTTGCAGGCATTTATTTTGTAGACATCCAAGTCAATATTCTTGAAGTGTGGTTGACCAAGTTACCTACTGAACCTGGAACTGTACCCAGACCATCCTACATGCTAAACTGCTCCAAAAATGACTAGAATATGCAAATAAATGTATATCATATACGTGTATATCTTGCTTGATTTGGGAGGTGGGCACTATTAAGTACTTCTGCAAAGGCAAGAACTATTAAGTGTGTCCTCTTAAAGGTATATATGGCTAGATATCAGTGTATATAGCTATGCATATCATGGTCCCTATGATTGCTTCCCTAGTGTTGTTTCTGTGTTTTGAATAGTCCTTTCTGTATATTGTAATGGTATAGGCATGTGAGTTACTGATGGATAGCAAAGATCCCTCCCAAAAAAGTAGAATAAATATGCATGTTATAGTCTACAGAAACATATTTTAAAAATAGTGCATGCTTTATATGAACTATCTTTTTGCATCCTTACTACTGCTTTATATTCTGTTATACTTTTGCTACTGATCTATTGATCTAATGTTTTTGCTGTTCTTTTTTTAATTTTCACGGTTCTAATCACAGCTGTCAATCATAAGCTGTGCATTAGAACCCCACATTAATAATCTGCTACACCTTCTCAAACAACTGTCTAGCTTTCCTCATCAGACCAGGTTTTTGCAAGTGGCAGAATTCATTATTGTAAACATTCAAATAAGTGTACAGAGAGGAAATCATGATGTCTCAATATGGTGCCATCCTGACAAATGTGGAGGACTTTTTTGAAATGCTGTTTCCTTCTTCCCACCTAATACCCACTGTGCATTACAGATGCATGTGACTCTGTTCTGACATCACTGGTCTTCCCAGAATAAATGAGCTGGTAAAAATGCCAATCCACGCTATCCTTTGACTGAACCTCAGGCATCAAATTAGATACCCAGATTGGCTACCCAAAGCCTAAATCATAGTCAGGGCTGTATCCCTCTAAGTCATGGACCTGGCATTTTGGTTATTCTTATTTTATTTTCCCTGAAACTCATCAGTTTCTAGCACATTTTCAACTTGGTGCAGACTGGTTTGTTGCTTACAGAAAATACAAAATGTTAACTTGTACTTTGCATGAGCTAGAATAAAATAATTTAGAGCATTTTGTTATGTTAAAGCTTAAGCTCTAATGAAATACCACAGAACTAAAGGATGTTTTTCAAATTCCATGCAGATCAGACTTGAGTTTGATTTACACTACATATGTTTATATAAACCACAGATCAACTGTGTTTAACCTCACATGGAAAAGCTATTGTGTCTTGTGGTTTATATATATATAATTAACAAACAGTAAATAGTCAACAATATTACAAAAACACTCTCTCATGGTTGTGATTATTCCTTAACAGAAATTTTACTGTTTCGTGCTTATTTACTAAAAGGTAAATCACAGCTAAATGATATATATCAACGTAAAATCATTTTGTAGCTTAATAACACAGAACATCTGGATCATACAGCCCTGTTTGCAAGTTCTGCAGAATAAGCTTGTATAATAATGATAAAACTTTGAATGCTTAGATCAGTGATGTGTTATATAGGGAAACATTTTATATATATATATATATGTCTGGATTCTAACTTGTATCATTTTGACACTGCATTACTAATTTCATAGTTTTGGATGGAGCCAAAGTGAGAACATCATCCAACCCGTGAGACACTCTTTTTTTAATTTTTGTACAATTCACCCAAGAGGAAAACACGTACATTACCAGAAATCATATTTGCAGTTGTTTAGTTAGGCCAAATGGCACCTTGACAATTCTCCGACTAGTGATGACTTCAAGTATGAGACGCAACAGTTGCTAATCCACAAATAACATGACAGCTGCTTAAACAGTACCAATACTGTGATAATAACAAGGATCATCTTTCACTGTGAGCAGCAGAAAATCCTTTAGTTTAGTCTGGCAGTTGGTGCAAAGGGTTAAGGCTGTGAATATCATTCTTCTGGTACAGGGTTTGATTCCCTCTACTCTCATTTATCTACTATGTGACCTTGTGCAAGTCACTTAACCAGTCACAGAGACAGCCCCCACTCCAGACTGATATATTTGTCAGAGATCTAGGCACCCTCATAGACAACTCATTATCCTTTGACCTCCACAAAACAGTAATCAGGAAATTAGCAAGTAAAGTTATCTCATCCAGGGCAAACGTATTTATATAATTCCTGCATACTACACTGTATTCAGGCCAGGTTTAGAATACAGTGCCATTGCTAATATGTATCCATCCAAACATATTGTGCAGCAAGAAAGACTGAAGAGGTTCCTAAGTAAAAAAAAAAAAATCACTAAAGACCCTCAGTTACCAAATGAGGCTTTAAACTCTGTCCCTACACTTTGTCTCTTCTAGTGATTTATGTCTAGCATTCCATGCTGTTAAGGACCAGCCCTCCTTGATCTCTATATCTCCAAAAAGCAAACGCCTCCACAAGCAAATAAATAAGTCATGCTGGACGGACAGATTTATTAGACTACTTCTCCGTCTCCAGAATAATCCTCCTTACATGTAAAACAGAATTATATCATCACATCCTTTCAGATAAACCTTGATGATTGGAAGGGCATTGGGCACCTATAAATTCATTTCAGTTCTGACTTATTTTGTCTTCCAGGAGGCAGGAGGTCCCTTATGAGTGTGGGCGTTGCTAAGGTAATTATGGTCCATGGATTCAATCTGCCTTGCAAACTGCATAAAGTCAAAGAATATTTGAATCTATTAAGACCATGAAGCATAGTGTTGATGACATATACTAGACAACTGTTTGCAACACTTTAGCAAAGGTGGTTGCTAATCTGAGAGTGGGGGAGGGAACCAAATGGGAGCACTGCCCAGGGTGTCAAATAACACTGGCAAAAACAATACCAATGCTCTGGTAAAAGATAGGCTCATAAAAAGCAAACAGTCCCAAGAACAACAAATAAATGAGCCACTCCACCACGTCTATAATTCTGTGGAGAAGGCAGGTGGAGCGGTTTGAGGAATACCTTGATTGACTGACACCACACGAGAAGAGTCAATTTGTTGTTTTATTCAGTCTGATGAAGCGGTTCCAGAGACCGTGAAAGCGCTTACTGTTTGTTGAAGAATAAAAGTGATTTCTACAGAATTACAGACGTGGTGGAGTGGCTCATTTATTTGTTGTCAAATAACACTGCTACAGCTCTGAGTAATGTAATCATTGTGGTGCCTATCTAGGCATTACTTTATTTCCTTATTAGATGGTTGGTGAACAAAAGAAAATCAGATCGACTCCTTAGGAAGCTGCAGCAAATGAGTGGCTTCCAGCTACGGGTCCAGCAGTTGTTTGTTTATTCAATATCACTCTGGAGAAAGGACACTAGGCTTCATGCCCTGGAAAACTTTTTTAAAAATTAATGCTGAAA
>NW_025053107.1:0-9767 GCF_019279795.1 Protopterus annectens | reverse complement strand
TAGGCTTCTAAGCCAGCAAGTTGAAAGATGGAAAACTGCCTGGAACAGCCAAATAAACTACAAATGTCTGGGGCCAAAACTCACTCTTCCCATGTGAGGATAGGGCACCTAGTGCTACCACTCCCCACTGATAAGCTAGAAGGCTTCCTCCAACACAGAAAGGCTTGCACTAGAAGCTTACTAACAATCCTGGATACAGCAACCTGTAAACTGGTGACTCAGGCTTAGTTATAGGAAGGTGGGAAGCCCAGGCATGCGGCTCTAAACCAGAAAGTTGAAAGAGATGGAAAACTGCTCAAACAGCCATTAGCTACAATTTCTGGGCCAGACCACTCCTCTTGCAGTAGATAGGCTTACCTGATGCTTACCACTCCCACTTCTGATAAGTTTAGAAGGCTTCCTCCAACACGGAAAGTCTTGGGGGCTCAAAGCAAAGAGTCCTGGATACAGTGAAAGCAAAATCGTACCTACTAGACTAGTAACAGGAAAGGTAGAAACAAGTGCAAACACAGACTTTTAAATCGAAGGCTGGGAAAGAGATGGTGCTTCCCCAAACGGCCAATAAACTATAATTCTCAGCCAGAAAACCACTCCTCCTGTGGTAGATAGGGTTACCTAGGTGCTACCACTCCCACTGATAAGCTAGAAGGCTTTCCAACACATAGAAGGGTTTGGGGCCCCAGAAGCTACTCAACAGTCCTGGATACAGCGGCCCCGAATTGGACTACACCTTAAAGAGCAGGGAATGGTAGGGACCAAATGCAAAACGGGGTTTTAAACTAGAAAGTAGAAAGAGATGGAAAACTGCCCAAATGGCCAACAACTATACCAGCCAAACAAGCTTAGAATTTGTTTTGTTAAGAAAAGCAGCTAAAACAGCAGTAACTACAATTCAAATGTAGTGTAGCCAGCACACCCTGAAAAGCGTATAAACAATTACGGCAAATACAGTTCAAATAAATGAAGGCAGTAAATTAGAAGGCTGTTTAACAAAGGTAATAAGTGCAGTGTAAGAGGATCGAACAGATAACAGCATGCAGAAGAGCAAATTCAAGACAGTTACAGTAAGAGCAGCTGAATAATATATATATATATATATATATATATATATATATATATATATATATATATATATACATTTTTTTTTTTTGAGGACTGAACAGAGCAGGATTAAGATAGCTACAGGGGTAGTCCTTCCTAAATGCTCTTTGTACACATGTAGGAGGTCTGAAGTCAGAATATGATCTCACTGACCCAGCTGAGGAGCAAAATGAGATGGGCCCCAAGGAGCATCCAAATACCAATCTACAAGAGGTGGGCAGGCAGTTTCAAAGCCACCTCAACATACAACACCCTCAAACAAGAAATAGGTGGGAGGGTGGGTGAGAACTAACTGTAGAGAGACAGCCACAACTTCAGTTGAGTTAATATTTAGCTTAAAAACACAAATAAATAAATTAAATACAGTACTATATGCAAAAGAGCAGATAAAAGTTTTAAAAATTTAAATTCACTTTATACGGCCCAGCTGATTGCAGGTGATAAGATGTTGGGGCCAGCCAAAGCTCTGATATTAAGTAGAGATAACTCAAAGCTGTACCACTTATAGTAAGGCAAGACAGAATGTCGCGATGAGGTGAAACTACCCCCCCATTGCTGTCATCAATGGCTACACAGA
The DNA here is from genome assembly GCF_019279795.1 of Protopterus annectens. NCBI lineage: Eukaryota > Metazoa > Chordata > Ceratodontiformes > Protopteridae > Protopterus > Protopterus annectens. Next base: position 8,089 of record NW_025053107.1, on the reverse strand, counting down.
AATTCTAAAAAGTACTGTTGTAGAGAGACAGCCACAACTTCAGTTGAGTTAATATTCAGTGAAAACAACAAATAAATAAATTAAATACAGTATTATATGCAAAAGAGCAGATAAAATTGTACTTTAAATTCACTTATATGTCCAGCTGGGATTTCAGGTAGATGTTAGCCAGCCAAAAGTTTTTCCTTGCTATTGCCGTTTGTTCTGTAAATAGCCATTTCTATTAATCATTGTTTTGCAAAATTACATACTGTAGCCTGGACACACCCCTGGTGGGTCAAGAGTCAAGAACTGCCAGGAGATCAGGAGGAGCATTATGCTTGTGTTCCTTCCTGGCCTCTCTTACTCACACATCAGGGAGGTAGGAAGATGGATGATGCTTCTAATGTCCTTTCAGACAATGTACTGTAGAACAATATTACCAGCATTTCTCACACATTACAGTGGTCATTTTGTGGTCAGCATAGTACTACGTGATCAGCTTCAGTACAAAAAGCACTGTCTTCTAATGACCAGGTGTTGCATAGATCCACAAGGTAATCAACCCCTCCTCCTAGACAGCATGGCTTATAGAAAGAAACCCCTCAGTATCTCCCTAAATAGACAATGTTGGGTGTTGTTTGTAATTGTCATAAGTGGTAGTCAATATTATGGCTAATCATCAGGCATCTGACTAATACCCTTCCTCTTCATTCTTGGACCTTCTGTAATTTGCCCCATCAGGTCTTCAATGGAAATGCCAAGTGAAATTGCGATTCGTGTCGGCGACATGTTGTCCTTTTCTTTCATAACTGGAATGTGATGTATTTTTGTTACAGGTGTAGCTTGATGGATAATGAACATCCTTCTCAGGATGTGTTGTTGCATATTTAAACTGTGAAAAGCAGCAGAAGAGGTGGTGGCTCTAGGTTTCAAACTGGATGTTGTAATATGCTTCATCAGAAATAAGTATTAAAGTACAAACATAAACACTTTAAAATTTCAGCCAATCCTGCAACAGAAATTTCCCCTCCACAAAAAGTTCACTCCTTTTCTAGGGATGGCCTCCTCCCCCAATGTATCAGACTGCATTGTATAAGGAAATTAAGTGTATTTGTTTCTGCTGTAAAGTTTTGCAAGAACTTGTCTTGGGGTAAGTAACTCAAAGTTGAAGTTGCTCCCAGGTGTATATGCTGATCTGTTCTATGGGTGAAATGAGGAACCTGAAAATCTGTCAGTGTACTTTAGTAGACAAGGGAGATGTGTCTTTCCTACAGCTGATGGAGCAGGCCCTTGAGGTGGTTCTAGGCAAAAGTGTGCTAGGATATTTAGAATCATGTTGCATGTAAAAGTTGGCGATGCTGCACAAATCCTCAGCTTATGTATGTTTTCTTCTAGTGGAGGAAAACTTCCCTCATCTCACCAGTACTAAAAGGCATAGTCACTGAATAACAGCAAATCCAGGTGTGAAGATGCGCGGGTATAATGGTACAATCTTGCTTTGTCTCACAGGCCCAGTGCATGGCAGTGGGTTTGATTCTGATCATGGGTTATTGGCTAGGTTTAAAATGGCCCCCTTCAGGGAGTTAGCCTTAGTATTAACCTAAGCAAGAACCTTCAAGCTTCTATTGACACACAGTGCGACTCTAGTGTATCTGCAGTTTAAGCAATGACCCCATGTTGGAAGTGATGTGTGAATCCAGTGTGGCAGCTTGTGCATTTACTGGTACAAAGTTATACAAACTTTCATTTCTGCCTAACACTGAGGTTAAAGTAGTCTCAATGTATCCTGAAGCAGTTGTAATAGACAAGGACTATCACTCTGCAAAAACCTTCTTGAGCCATATATCCCTTTGCAGTTTTATATATCATTCCCTCTTCCCGTGGGTGGGTCTCCAACTAGTGAGGCACATACCTTCTGTCCTGGGTGTCACTCACTGTAAGGGGCAGTTGTTGGTCCAGCTTTCTGCCCCAGAATAGTCTAGCAGACTGATCTGCCTGTTCTTGCTCTGGTCTTCATATATGTTCTTTATTCATTTGAGTATCCATACCCTTACAGTGCTTTCCATAGACGCAGCAAGCTATGCTATCTTGTCTCTATCTACTCTCTTTCTTTGTTCTCTGTCAATACTGGAATTACCTTAGGTAAATTTTATAAAAGCAATCTATTGACTTGAGAATGTCCTTATTCTGACACCTTCTGGTAAATTAATTGCAACTCATTTTTGAAACTACTCCATATCACTGATTTCTATGAAATTTTGTATATTTATTTTGTACTTATTTTGTATCTTATAGAATCTGGAAGCTTATGGACTACTTTGATACTTGGGGATATTGCTCTCTTTAATTTGTTCCCTATGGAAACTCCTGAATTTTGCTTTTTATTTAAAATGTTTGATACTTTTGAAACGATGATTTAAATGTGTCGTTGTTCTGATTTTGGAGCTTTTCTCTCCCCTGGCTCTCACTGAAAAATGGCTCATTCCTTCCTCTCATGGACCTTTCCTAGTAAACAAATGCTAATAAATAAATAAATAAAGAGAGCAGTAATAACCATAGTTGAGTCATGCAGTTCAATTCCTGGCTCAGCAGTTTTACAAGATATAGAAATCTGCATATTCAGATTAGCAGAATTTTCAGTAAAGAAAGAAAATGCAGTAAAAGTAGCAGTCCCAGACACTATATTTACACTGCAGATAGCAGCACATTTAGAAACTAGGAACCATAGTAAACTGATAAATTTTAGCAGGATGATAAGTCGCACTCAGTGGTACATATAGTTAGAAAGCTCTATGCTATTGACATCAGGAAGAGCAAAGGACAGGGGCAAAGGGGCAGGTGCCCTAGAGCAGAGCAAGTTCATGGGTCATGATTGGTGCTTGAAGAGGTGCTTATAGTGCCTGTTAATCCACTTAAACAGCCACAGCTGGGATCATGGTTACTTAAATGACAGTTTGTGTTCCACTTGGCCGTAAAGGCACGGATCAGCAGGTGCATGCTTAGAATTGACAGTCTGTCCCAGACTTGCAGTATGATTTTAATATCGCTTGCAGACCTGTAAGTCAGCAATTGACATATAACTTAAAAAAGTGCTCATTATGTACCATTGTCTGTGTGTAAGGCATTTGTATTAAAGAGCTATTAGTTATGTAGATATATAACATCTCTTTGCTGAACAAAGAGGTTTAATGTTTTTTTATATGTCTTCAGCTCTGGAAATACACTTTCTTTTTTGGTTGAGGAGGAGGACACCCAAATGAGGGCTTTCATAGGTTGGGGGTCCAATCAGACCTAGTTATAGGAGCCTCGCCTATCTTTCAAAAACTGGATTTATCTTACAGCTCTGGACTTAAGGGAGTTGTATTACAGGTGGAAAAAATGTAAGTCCCTGGCACTGTTGTTATAAGTTGCTGTAGAGGACAACTGATTTATCTCTCTGGAGTCTCTGTAGAAGGGTGTTACCTCATCAACAAAGTATGTTTTTGTGCAGTATAGGGCAGTATGAGGTACATGTGTTGTAAAAGGGTCTAGGAAGGCAATCTTATGCTGTGCACCAGGAAATTTCATGAGAAAACACTATAAAACATGTCTGGCTTTCATTCAGTTAGCTGTCTCAGGCCCAGCATTTGCAACAAATTTAGAAGGTAGCACTTTCTTGGTACCAGAAGTCTCATTAAATTGAGAAATCATATCTACATTTATATTTAACTACCCATCCACTGACTGGGTAAATTACTCCTGCTGAAACTCACTTGCCCAAAGGTTCCTTGATTTTTTTAACTTTAATCCAGGTGCCAACATCCTGGATCTGGTGCTTAACATGAACGCCAAGAAGAGCTAAACCCAAACATAAAACTACTGTTCCATCTCAGCCTTACTACAGGATATGTGCCCAAAGAGTGGCGTACAGCAACAGTGGTCCCTCTCCACAAAGGCGTAGGTGCCTCAATCCATCCTGGAAAACTATCACCCCCATAAGCCTGACTAGGCTGGTCTGGTCTGCAAAGTGCCATGGAAAGGGATCATCATGGACCTCATAAATAAGGATGATATTAGGGACCTACAGACACTGGATTCTACCAGCAGTTCGGGCTTTGTTATGGGCAGATCCTGCCCTTAAACCTGGTTGATTTCTTTGAAACAGCGTCACCAAGGCTACTGACGCAGGGAAGGTGGTCCACACAGCCTACCTGACCTCAGTGCAGCAAGCCTCTCTCGATCCTGCCTTAAACCTGGTTGATTTCTTTGAAAACAGCCACCAAGCGCTACTGACGAGGGGAAGGTAGTCCACAGCCTACCTGGATCCTCACAAAGCCTTCATACAATAATTCCACTCAGGCATTGCAGATAAGCTCACCAGCTTTAAATATAAAACCCCGCGTCACTAGATGGATTGCAAACTGGCTCAAGGGACAGAACCCACATGGTTAGAATTGCTGGAGCCATGTCAGACTCCAAACCAAGTTACAAGTGGTGTCCCACAAGGCTCAGTCCTGGGACCTCTCTTGTTCGGGTATATATTTCTCGGAGGTATTAGGCCAACACGGAAGGATCTGTGGCTTCGACCAAGTTCACAGATGACTGCAACTGGGCGCCTATAATCGACTCTCCAGCCCACTACCAAGCATCCTCCAAAAGGGCCTCATAGAAACAGACAACTGGTGCCATGGAGTTTATGGCTTCAAGCTAAATGCCAAAAGTGTATAGTCATCCCTTTGGCAAAAAACAATGCCTACACCAATTACCACATAGGTGGTAATCCATTAAGTACAGAAGAAGTAATTAGAGACCTGGGGACCCAAGCTGATAGCAATCTCTCTCATTTGACAACCACGCGGCCAAAGTGGTTAGAAAAAACATTTTATATAGCCCACCTTAATCATGGGAAGGTATTCCCACATCTAGATTCAGGGAGGTCATCGTGCTCTTTACTCATCCCTCATCAGGCCCATAATTGAGTACGCCAATGCCCCTTTTGGGATGTGTACCTTACCAGACACCTGGCAAGTAAGCGCAACTGGAGTAAAGACCCCCAAAAGTACCTCACCTCAGAGAGGATCAAAAGGGGTCAAAATGACAGATGCCATATGCTGCCCGGGTTAAAGAAACCTCCAGCTCTACTCAGTGGCATACCGCTTCCGTTCACGAGGCTTATTCTGTGCTCAAAGTCAGACCGAGCAAAGCCAAGGCGTCCAACCTGGAATTAAATGGACATGCTGCACCTCAGAAAATCCAAATCCCATCGAAGCTATGCCGAGAGAATTGAACCCTCAGCACTTGAAATAAATAGGGACATGCTGGAGGTGGACAGATTCATAACCCAGGTGAGGCTCCCTTCTCACTCCTGGAACAAAAATCCCAGTCCATGTTAGGCAGAGTCCCTCATTGACTCTTCAAGAGGGAATCTTGATGAGTGGATGGGAGATCGTAGGTTTACCCCCTCGGTATCACTTGTGTCACTGTGCCACAGTGGCACAGTATACTAACCTCGGTAAAAAGGGCAGCATAGCAAAATAAATTTAAAATGGGTGGCTTAAAGCCAAAACACATTCTGGCTTAGGCTTTATAAATGCAAACTGAAGGCAGATAGCCTTCCAGTATGAACCTATGAACCTATGAACATAATATAGGTAGGGGAAGGGGTCATCCGTAGCACCCCCACTGTCCCACCAGTGTTCTTCTCTTAGTGAGATCTGACCCCACAAATCAACTGCCCCTCATTTGAAGTAACTAGTCACACCTCCTGCACCCCCCTCCCCCACGCGAGCAACTGGTAAACTAAAAAGCCTTAAAGCAGATAGATAACCTCTACGGATGGTATATAAATAGCTTTACTGCACTCCCTCAGATGGAACTGGCACCATGCTATGCTGAAAGTTTCCTACACCAATGTTTTATACAAATACCTGTATAACTGCATTGGACTCAGCTGTACCTGGATAGGATCAAAAACAAGATCTATCTAAAAAAGAGCAAACTCCTGCCTGGTCGACAACTGCCATTAACAGCCTTTACAATAAGAGGAAGAAAATTACTGCTCTAAGAGTAAGAGAGAAACAAATAAGCTCTAAACTGGAAACACTCCCTCCTCAGCTTAAACAAACAAATAAGACTCTCTCATGTGAAGTCCTCCAAAGCAAACTACTTCTAATCCAAATTAGCTTCCCCTCAATTAAGGACAACCTACAGAAGTTCTTTAGTTACATCTGTAACCTTAAAGGAGAGGCCCAGATGTGCTGGAACTGGTAGTTAATGATACTCACATATACTGAGCTCTGTGGACATAGCTAACTCCTGAGCTAGCCACACAGGTTCGGTGAAAACTTCACCCCCTGTCCCCCGCCTCTACAAGTACCCCCATTAAGTGATCTCCCTACCACTTGTCCCCTACCTTGTATCTCTAAAGAGTAGGTCAAGTAAATTACCCCATAAGGCCAAAACACAGCATCTATGTGGACCTGGATTACATCCAGGCTGCATCCTACATGGGCTCCAACATGAATTAGCAACACCATTGGGTACTCTTTTCAATCATAGTCTAAGCAACAGCTTCATCACAGCTGAATGGAAAATGATCACTGTTATCCTCTTGCACAAAGGTGGTGCTTCCACTGATCCTGAAAAGTAGCAGCGTTAGAAGAAAAGCACTTACCATCATAAAATGTAGATGTTCGAAAGTGTATTCACTGTTGCAGTCATTACATTTGAGTAGTATCTCAAGCTGGCAGGTTGCCCCTCAGTCAGCCTGAATTACAAAAGTCTTAATGTCCCCAAGGCCGGTTGCTGTCTCTCTCTTCCATGACGTGCCAGGTCAAGCCAGGGGTATAAAACAAGCAGCCAACATTCATTTTCTTTAGTTTTTCTTGCCCCAGATGTCATCGTGCCCACAAAAAGGTATATTAACTTCATCTACAAGCAAATACACCACATAGGTTGTAGTAAGATAAACTCCAGAATGAAAGGGGGATGAAGCGGGCATGGTAAACCTGACTGCAACAGTGAATTTCACACCCCAACATCGAATATTTATGGTAAGTGTAAACAACTGTACTATGTTCTTCATGTTTCACTGTTGCAGTCATACACATTTGGGTAGAATCCCAAAGCTATGGTTGGGAGGCTGGAGCTAAACAGCATTAGGGTGCGGGGTTATAAGGCCCTGCAGAACTGCAGTGGCAAAAGCATGCCCTGGACTTAGGAGTAGAGAGGCAAATGGTAATGCCGTTTTGTAAAAGGTGTGAACAGAAAACTCGTAAGTAGCAGCCTCTAGAATGCTCTCTTGGTTGGTACTCCTCTGAGAAAGGCTGCCGAAGTAGCTGCAGCTCTGGTGGAATGAGCCCTACTGCCCTTGGGCACAGGCTTACTATGGTGTAAGTAGCAGAAATGAATGATGTGGTTTATCCACTTTGAAATAGTCTGCTTTGAAATAGCCTTTCCTTCTGATCCTGCAGCATATGTCACTAGTAATTGCTCAGTTTTTCTTAGAGCTTTAGTCCTACTCAAGTAGAATCTTAGCTGTCTGTGTATGTCCAAGGAATGAAGAATTCTCTCCCCCTTGTTCTGTGGATTTGGATAAAAGGTTGGCAGATGAATAGTTTGGTTAAGAGCCACGCGGGAAATCACCTTAGGCATAAATATTGGATTTGTCCTCAGAGACACCCTGTCTGGGTAAAATATGATAAAAGGCTCCACAGCCATGAGGACCTGTAGCTCTAAGACTCTTCTTGCTGAAGTAATTGGTAGTAGCAGAGCTGGTTTCCATGATAAGAATCCCTTTGTATAGGTCAGCAAAGTGTAGGCAGCCAGTTCAAATGGGAGTAAGGCAGGGTGAGCTTTTCCAACACATAGGTACTGTGGAGGTCCCATGCAGGTATTACGGTCTTCTAGAGTCCTTAAATTATTGGCCCCCTCTACGACATACCAAGCTTTTTAGTAAAAGATGAGAAAAGGATTTGTGGCTCTTGTATTGTAATGAGTTTTAAAATGGCAGAGGTGGCTGTGGATTTTAATTGATGAGAAAGATAGGCCTTTGGCCTTTAGGTAAACAAAATTGTTCTGCGCATTTTTTAAACCAGACTTATTTTCAGAAAGTTTGTCTAGGCCTTGG
>NW_025053106.1:0-9752 GCF_019279795.1 Protopterus annectens | reverse complement strand
TAAAATTTATAGGTAGATACTAGGCTATCTGCCCTAGGGCATTTATAAGCCTAGCCAGAGTGTATTTGGCTTCCGCCTCCCTATTAGATTAGCCTACTGTGCCTCTGTAAAGCAGGGTCAGCAGAAGGTACCCTTTTTAAGATTAGTTTACTTATGCCTCTGTCTAGCAGGGACACAGAAGATATCCCAGGGGTGAATTTCAGATTTCCCATCCACGGCCCAGATTTCACTCTGAAGAGGGTCAGTGAGGGCCATGTCTAACATGAATTGGGATTCTATTCCCAGAGTGAGGGGAGCCACTGGAAATTAATCTGTCCCCTCCAGCATGTCCTATTTATTTTTGTGCTGAGGTTTAGGTCCCTGGGAGCTTGTAGCTCTAAGAGACTTGATTTTTGTGGTGGAGCATGTCCATTAATTCTGGGTTTGACATGGCTTTTGTACTGCCAGGGCATAGATTGCCTCTGGAGTAGGCGGGTAAGCAACTGGAGTAGTGCTGGAGTTTCTTTAGTCGAGCTGCATAGACATCTGTTTGTAGCCCATGATCCTCTTGGTGAGGTAGGCTTTTGGGGGTCTCTCCAGTTGCTGCAGGTGTCGGGTAAGGTACATCCCAAAAGGGGCATTGTATTCACCATTATGGGCCTGATGAGTGATGAGTAGAGGGGCACAATGACCTCTCTTGATCTGTGATGCCAACCCTTTCGTGATAAGGTGGGCTATATATAGAAGGTCTTTCTAACCACTTTGGCAACGTGGATTATCAAAGGAGAGATTACTATCTATGTTGGTCCCTCAAATCTCTAATTACTTCTTTCCCTTACTTAATGGATTGGCCACCTATGTGGTAATTTGTAGGCACCTTTGTTTTTTCTCCCAAAGGGGATGACTATGCACTCTTTTAGCATTTAGCTTGAGGTCCGGGTTTTCCCTGGCACCCAAGCATCCATCTCTTGAGACCCTTTGGGAGGATGCTTGTGTCAGCCAGGAGATCTGGATTATGGCCCCCAGTTTGCAGTCATCTGTGAACTTTGTCAGCCATAATCCCCTCCATGTTAGCCTGAACCTCAGAGAAGTATATACCTAACAAGAGAGGTCCCAGAACTGGAGCCCTGTGGGATGCCACTTGTAACTGGTTTGATTCGGACATGGCACCTGTGATTCTGGATCTCATGTGGGTTCTGTCTCTGAGCCAGTTCTGCAACCCATCTTGTAATATAGGTTGGATATTTAAGCTGGTAAGCTTATTTCTATTTGGCGATGCCTGGAGTGGGGTATTGTGTCGAAGAAAGCCTTTACGAGGACAAGGTCCAGTAGGCTGTGGACTACCTTGCCTCATCTGGCTTTGGTAACTGCATCAAAGAAATCAACTAGGTTTAAGAGGCAAGATCATTGCTCCTTAACAAAGCCGAATTCACCGTGCAGGGTCCAGTGTCTGGAGGCTCCCAATGTCTTTGTTTATGAGTTCCATGATAATATCGCTTCTCTCCATATTTTGCACAGACCAGACTAGTCAGTGGCTTCTATGGGGCAATAGTTTCCCCCTGGGTCCGTTGTGGCACCACCTTGTGGAGTGGGACCACTGTAGCTGTACGCCATTCTTTTGGGTACATATCCTGTAGTAAGGCCAAGTTTGAACAGTGACTTAATGTGAGGGTTCAGTTCTTCTTGAGCTCATGTAAGACTACACAGCCTGGGGACACCAGTCCCAGTCCCATGGATGCTGTGTTTTTGCTTTGGAGAGGGGCAGCTTCACCTATGCATCTGTGATGTCAGGGAGGTTACAATCAGCTGGGATAGGCATTTGCCTCTTTGGGGAAGGGGGAGAAGTTTATGCGCTGAATCTGTCTGCCAGGATGTTGGCTATGTCTGTAGGTTCAGTATATTTTGTACCATTATGCAACAATTCAGAGCATATCTGGGGAGTTCCACCCATGTTCCTGGACATAAGCAGCAAAGAAGGCCTTGTGATTATCTTTAGTGTCCAGGGCAATTTTTCTTTCCAAAAACTGGCCTTTGATGATTTTATGAGGGATCGAAGTTTCTGGCTAATACTGGGATCAGAGATGCCTTCCCTTTTGGGATTTTGCTCTGTCATGTAGTAGCTTCCTTCCTTCTGTTGTATATAGCTTATTTATGGTCGTGGGTCCACCAGACTGGTCTCCTATTTTGGAGGAGTGAGTCTTGGTTTTATTTGGGATAGCATGATCCATGCATTCCCTTCAGGTGCTCATAGAATGCATTTGTAAAGGATTCAGCCGGATTGGGCTGTATTATCCTCTGCCCGGGGCTTTGAAGGATTACACCTCAGTCTTGAGAAGTGCAAAGTTGGCTTTGAGAAATTCTTTACAGTGATTTCCTTGGCTGGGGTGGGGACGATGGATATGGATGTCCAGGGAAATTTGTTTATGGTCTGATCTTTACCAATGAGGGGTTAGCCACTCTCTGGTGGAAACATAGAGTCTCATGTTGGTGATGACACAGGTCCAATATGTTGTTCCCTCTTGTGGGAGTGGTGACCAGTTGTTCCATCATGTTAGAGTTTATAAATTCAAGGAACCTGCTAACAGGGTGCTTTGGGTGCCTTCGAGTAGTTTTCTCCCCAGTCAATGTTTGGGTAGTTGAAGTCACCCAATAACATAGTGTTTGGAGAGACCTTCATATTCTCCAGTGTTCTCAGGGAATGCCAAGTGGGGTTCCTGTAATAGGGGGAGTATTCTGTAGCAGGCTACAAACTGAAAGGCAGTTTCAGCCCGCCTGTTAGTTGCACATGGATGGTTTCCGATGCTTCGTGGTAGTGCTGACTTCACCTGGGAGGTGTAGGTATCTTTGATGAATATAGATACTCTCCTTTGTGCTTCGTCCAAGTTTTGAGGCCAAACGCATGGTATGAGTTATAACCTGGTAGTGCTGGGGTGTTCTCAGGAGCCTTGAACCAGGTTTCAGTTGCTGCACAGACATCGCATTTTCCATACTGGGAGGAGAGCCTCTCGAAAGTGCGGCATCTTGAGGTTTGTGACTCTGGCATTGAGTAGCATTACCTTTTTGAAGTTTTTATCCTTGGGTTGTCTATGTAGGTGTGGTTTTGCCCTTTGAGCCTTGCCCCAAAAAAGGCACCATTGGCGGGTGGCAAGAGCCCTTGGCCACAGTATAATGAAGCCTAAAAGCTCATATGACAGGTGCAAGCCCCTAGCTGCACAATGTGGCTTGTTGAGGCATGTCATCCCAGGCTGACAGACACTGATCCCCTTTGAATGACACCAATACTTCTAGCCAATTGTTGAAACTGATCATTTTGTCTTGTATACTGTGGCATCATTCTTGGTGAGGGCAAGATGCTACTCGGTCAGGGTCATACTGGCCTGGGCCAAGCATGGTCAGAGAGCCCTCTATGTCTCTTTCAGCGTGTAGTCCAGGGAGGTATCGGCCCTCAGGTCATTCACACCAGCATGGACAATGATGGAGTCATACTTGTACTTGCTTTGGAGTGACCTGAGTGTTGCATTATGTGGCTTTTGATCCTGGCACTCGACTGCGTAGGCAGCTTACAGTGACCTCTCCCTTGTTCCAGTCGTTTATTCAGCGTCAGTGTGCCGGACAACAGAGTCCCCTATAACAAGTGTATTTGGTGTGTTGTTTGGCCTTAAGGGCTAAGTGGGACTGTGAGGCACACTGATTTTGTGAGGAGATATGTGGATCTGCTGTGGGTATTGTTGGAGGGGTGGCTGTTGCTTGGATATCTGCCGTTTAGGAGGTCTTTTTGCTGTTTAGGCAGATTTTATTTAGAGCCCCCTGAATATGTTTTGTGTGTGTTTATGTGCTGGGCATGCAGATGCAATAAGTCTGTGTGAGACTGGATTTGTGGTGTGGGTGGTTACCTTTTCCCTCCTCTAACTGACTGTGCCAGTCTTGGGTTGAGAGAGCTTCATGCCTCCAGTTTGGCTGGTACAGTAACTGCAACTCCTCTACATGTATTAGAGTTTGTTGCCTGAAGGAGGAGAGGGTTGTCTGTGTACATAAGGTAATTGTAACATTGCCTCAAAATTCCCAGGATTCACCAGCTGGACTGGAGAGTAACCTTGAAACTGACCCCTTGGACATACCAGATTAGTATAGGGAACTGTGTTTTTTCTGATCAGATTTTCAGGGAAGGGAAACTGGATTTTTTTCACTTTGGATCAGGAAGGGCGACCAAATCACCGAGCCTAATACTTATGAGAGAAGTCAAGGAGGGTGTAGTGCTTTAGTTAGTTAGTGTTTCCTTATAAGAGCTGAGCAAGTGCAGGGCTTTAGAAAGAGAATAGAGTGATTACTTTTGGAGAGTTTGGAACAGCCCTAAGGGAAAAAGTGAAGAGCAGACTTTGTGGAGCCTGGAATATTTAAACCTGTTTAGGCGGGCTGCCCTATTGACTGCTCGCTCAGTCAAAACCAAGGCAAAAAGAGAGTTGTAGGGTTTTAAGAGAGAGAGATCAAGGAGTTTAGAATTGACCTAAAATGGCCAATAAAACTACAGCTTCCCAGGTAGTAACCTACTCCCTCCAGGGACAGGCAGGCTGGGGTTCAGTGTTAACCACTCCCACTGGTGAACACAGAGACTTCCCTTTTAGCCCAAGCAAAGCACTGGCCTTCTAGGAGACTTCCAAACAGTTCAGAACAGCAAATCTGTAAATGAACTTTCTTAACTTTCAGAAAGTGGGAAAAAAGCAAGATTTTTGTGTTTTTTCTTTTGCTGTAGTTTGAAGGTAGCAGAGATACACAAGCAGCAAAATAATCACAACAGTGCAATAAATGACCCCACACTTTGGAGTGCTAGGCCAAAATCAGGTAAAATGCAAAGCTTTTCAGAGAAAAACACCTAAATTAAGTGCAACACAGGAAATGCAGTAAACAGGCTCTAGATGTTCCAAGTACTGTTACTGTTACAGATATAAACTTTAGCAAGCCGGAAATGCCAAAAAAGTAGGCAGCAAAGCAGTAAAACTTAACAAAAAAAAATCAGAAGAAAATACTCTAAAATCACAAAAGTGGCTCCTTTTCTCTCAGCATTTTCTCCCCTTGGTAGGTGCTTCAGCAACAACGTCTAGCAAGCCTGAAAAGAGCTTCAAAACCATGATGCAGCCGTTTGGTTTTAAGAGAGACAGATCAAGGAGTTTAGAATTGACCCAAAATGGCCAATGTACACAAACTACAGCTTCTAGGTAGTAACCACTTTTCCAGGGACAGGGTAGGTTGTTCAAGTGTTAACCACCTCCCACTGGTGAACACAGAGAACTTCCCTTTAGCCCAAGCAAAGCACTGGCCTCTAGAACTTCCAAACAGTTCAGAACAGCAAATCTGTAACTGAAACTTTCTTAACGCTCAGAAAGTGAAAAAAAGCAAGATTTTTCTTTTGTTGTGCTTAAAGGTAGCAGAGATATTACTACAAAATAATTGCCAACAGTGCAATAAAATGACCCCACACTTGAGTGCTAGGCCAAATCAGGTAAATGCAGTTTATATATCTTATCTGTATTTATTTATATCTATATCCATCTATATATAATTTATAGTATACATATATATATATATATATATATATATACATATATATATATACATATATACACACACACACACACGCACACACACACACACAAACACACAAACACACACACACACACACACACACACACACACACACACACACATATGCACACACACACACACACACACACACACACACACACACACACAAACACACACAAACACACACAGTGGATATAAAAAGTGTGCTCATCTGTATTAAAATTTCAGGTTTTTGTGATATAAAAAAATGGGACCACAATAAATAATTTCAAAACTTTTTCCACCTTTAATATGACCTATAACCTGTACAATTCAATTGAAAAACAAACAAACCTGTTAGGGGAAAACTATAAAAAATAAAAAATGTACAATAAGCGGGTTGCATAAGTGTTCACACCCTTAAAGTAATACTTTGTTGAAGCACCTTTTGAGTTAATTACAGCATTCAGTCTTCTTGGGTACACCCCCACCATCATTTAAAGAGACTCTGATTAACCCCAAATAAAGTTCAGCTGTCCTTGTAGGATTTTCCTGACATTTACTCAGTTGCCTGCTACAGCAAAAGTCATGGCTCACAGAGAGCTTACAAAGCATCAAAAGGATCTCATTTTTGAAGGATTTCAATCAGGAGAAGGGTACAAAAAAATGTCCAGAGCATTGTAAATTGGAACACAGTGAAGATAGTCATCAAAAAGTATGGAAACTATGGGACAACAGTGACATTGCAAAGAACTGGATGTCCCTCCAAAATTGATGAAAAGACAAGAAGTCACTGGACAGGGAGGCTATAGAAACCTACAGCAACACTGAAGGAGCTGAAAGGAATTTCTGTGAAATGCTAGTATGTACTACATGTGACAACAATCTCACATATTCTCGTATGTCGGGTTATGGCACTTAGGGTTGCAAGGCCAGGCCTTTTCTTACACAAAAAAAACATCAGGCCTGGATAAAATTGCAAAAACAATACACTAAGTCTCCCAAAAGCAAGTAAGAAAATGGGTTGTGGTCTAATGAGACTAAGTCGTTTGGCACAAAAACAATGCTTCGCATCACCAAAAGAACACCATTGGCACAATGAAGCATTTTATGGCAGTAGTATCGTAGCACAGAACTGCCTTTCTTCAGCTGGAACAGGGGGCTTTAGCAGTCAAGGTGGAGGAATTATGAACAGTTCAAATACCAGTTATTACAGCTCAAAATCTTTAGGCATCTGCTGCTAGAAAGCTGAAGATGAAGGAATTTCACCTTTCAACATGACCAATGACTCAAGCATACATCAAATCAACAAAAGAATGAAGCTTCACCAGAAGAAAATTAAAGGATTTTGGAATGGCCCAGCCAGAGAAATCAGACCTAAATCAATTGAAAATCTGTGGGGTGACCTGAAAGGTGCTGTGCTGAAGATGCCCCTCACAATTTACAGATCTGGAATGCTTTGCAAGGAAGAGTGGACAAATATTGCCAAGTCAAGATGTGCCATGCTGATAGACTCCTACCAAAGAAGACTGAATGTTGTAATTAAATCAAAGGTGCTTCAACAGTATTACTTTAAAAGGTGTACTGCATATGCAACCAACTTATTGTACATTTTTATTTTTCTTTTCCCCTAATTGTTTTAGAATTAGATTGTTTGGGTTATAGGTCACATTAAAGGTGGAAAAGTTTTGAGAAAATGACTATTGTGGTCCTAATTTTTATATAAAAAAGCAGCATTTAATAGTGTACCTTTTATATCCACTGTATATATATATATATATATATATATATATATATATATATATACATATATATATATATATATATATATATATATATATATGCACACACACACACACACACACACACACACACACACACACACACACACACACACACACACACACGCATACACGCACACACACACACACACACACACACACAGACACACACACCATAGTAGCTTATCCAAGCCCCACCAATGTTGACACACCAGTATGCATGTGTAGAAACAACAAGTACATTCGTCTTTACCTTTTAAAAAATTAAACAAAACATTGTTTCTTGCAGGAGGGCAAGCCCCCTTGAACCCCACTGTGGCAGGAGGGACAACCTCCTGCTAACTGTCTTCGCTCTGCTAATTATATATACTAACTCCAAGATCGCCTGACATGGGGTAAGGACAAATACCAATCACTAGATTTGCAAATGTTGCATACCTGTCGATTATTTGCCTAGCTGACCATATACAGTCGAATAGACAGCTATCAACCTCCTCAAACTTATTCAGCTAGCACCCATATATATTATTGTGACATTTTCTATCACTCTTGGGGAGTTCTGTTGTCATAATATAGACTAAGATCTAGATTCTTCATCATATGCATGTGCATACCTTCTTGGACTTTCTAAACTTAAACTTAGTCCTAACAAACTTGACAAGCAACATGACCTTATCATTGTGAGCTGACATCATTATACTGGGATACATCAAACCAAAACTGTATCTAACATCACACACTGCATATGCCTTTTACTTTGCACGCACACGCACACACACACACACACACACACACACACACACACACACACACACACACACACACACACACACACACACAACATAATCTCAGAATTACAAAGCTTTGCAAAATGAGTAAAACTAAATTACTTGGCTCTAAGCAATATACTTTCCAAGATAAATTAAGATACCTATTTAAAGACTAGGGGTTTGACAAAACAGTGAATTTTATAGTATACTAAAGAATATATTAGTAAGCATATTATCACATAAATAATAGTACATAAAGTAAGATTAATAAAAAACACTGTGGTAGGCACTGACAATACTATAAAAATGTCCATCTAATAAAAACATTGGACAAGTAACAAACTATTGCTAGTCACTGTGATTACTATGTATGAAATGTTAGTCTATTTAATAGCACTAAAATGTAAAGTAACACCAAATCAAAATTAAAAATGATATGGTTGTTCATTAACATATAGTGAGCATTACTGAGCCATTGTACTGCTGGCCACAAAGTATGACAAATCCACAAGTTGACAATACGGATATCATACAATTGTGCGGTAGGACTATGCTGACTGGACCAAGCCCATCTTGCTGTTCACGGCCTTCTTGTCTACACTTATATGTTTTATGGGTTCATAGGTTATTGTTAGACAAGTGGTCTAGGTGACCACTGAGAGATCTAACCACTGCACCCTAACAAACTTGTAAATGAATTTGGCTGCCCTAATCAAGGACCACCATAACCAACACCCAAGGTTTAATTTTGTAACATGCATCCCAATGTCAAGTCTAGTTTTAAGGAAAGTCAGTGTATTCATTTGTTTGGCATGGAGAAGTTTTCAAAAGGTAGTTAATTCATTGAGTCAGATATCTATCGTCAGCAGCTTTTGTTTACAAAGACAGTATATCTTTAGGTGGTTATTCTGGCATTACTACCACTGAAAATGATGGAGTCTAGTGGGTGAGCCTTTCAAACATAGAGGGCAAGCAAAGGTCACCATGCAGAAACTTGTATGAGATGTAATAGGTGATAGACCGTGTATCCAAGTAACTAAAGGGAGAGTGTCAAAGGATACAGCTTTCATGCTTTTCTTTTTCACAGTAATGAATAGCTTAAGTTTTATAGACAACCTATCCTACTTTGCCTGGATGTTCTGTATCATTTTTGTAAATTTCAAATTTTCAGCTTTTAGGCGATCGCTCTCAGTTTAACAGGTAGTACCACCCACAGTGTGATGTCCTATACACCTTTCCTATCTTCGGTTCATTAAATAGGACCCTGGCCACTTTCAATCTTGTTTTTATTCCCAGTGGAATCCAGAAACAACACTGCTTTGGTTCCCACAGGCACTGATCTCTGTCCATGAGCTGTGAGCTTTACACAAAAAAAAAAAAAACAGTTGTGAAATAAAAAAATTAAAAAAAAACTTAAATGGTAAATATGGCAATGCATTTCACTGCACTTATCTTCTTCGATCGCTTCATGCCATACCTCTAACTTCTTTTGCAAATGAGTCGGAGGGCTGAAAGCAGTCAAAAAGGCCAAGATCTGAACAAATTTTAAATATTATATTACTTATGTTATTTTTCAGACAACAAAATGGTTCCCATGAATAACATTTTCTTTGAAACAATACAAAACTTTAATAGGACATTGCTGTAGCGAAACTTCAGATTT
>NW_025053105.1:0-10746 GCF_019279795.1 Protopterus annectens | reverse complement strand
AGTGAATCCTGATACACAAAAAAATAGGTGGTAAAGTTTATATATATATATATATATATATATATATATATATATATATATATATATATATATATATATGGGTCACCTTTAGACGCCTCGACAACGCTGCTCCGACTCTATTACTGAATCCGGACGTGGGATCGAAAACACCCACAACGCCAGATGACCGATTAAGGTGAGAACCCACAGACTCGGTAAGTGTGCTGAATGATCGGTGAGGGAATTTTAGTGTGTTAGGGGCGGACGGGAGGGTAAGTGTGCTGTATAGTGAGGGGACTTCGTGGGTTTAGGGGTGGGTTAAAGTGAGTTAGGTTAGGGTGCAGGTAGGGTGTGTGTGCTGTATAGTGAGGGACTGTGGGTTTGGGGGTGGGGTTAACTGAGGTTAGGGTTAGGGTGCAGGTGCAGGGTGTGTGTGTGCTTATAGTGAGGGACTGTGGGTTTAGGGGTGGGTTAAGTGAGTTAGGGGTTAGGGTGCAGGTAGGGTGAGTGTGCGATGAGTGTAACCGGATCTTTGGGGTTACGGGTGGGTAAGTGAGTTAGGGGGGTTAGGTGCAGGCAGGTAGGGTAAGTGCGCGTAGTTTGATGAAAGTGTGGACCTTTTTAGGGTTAGGGTTTGGGGTTAGGACTAGTGCATATGTTATGTAGTGTACTGTGTTGTTTACGGTAGTGTGTTGCTGTTAGCAAATGGTTTTCGGTGTTTCGTCGGCGTGCTTTGTTGTCCGGTCCTTTGGTGTCGGTTATTAGTGTGTCGCTATAAACGCGATTTCGAGGTTTTAAAGGTGATCCATATATATATATATACATATACATATACATATACACACATATATATATATATATATATATATATGCATATCCATACACACACACACACATACACTCACACACACACACACACACACTATATATATATATATATATATATATATATAAACACACACACACACACACACACACACATATATATATATATATATATATATATATATATATATATATATATACATACACATACACATAAATATATATATATATATATATATATATATATATATATATATGTACACACACACACACACACACACACACACACACACACACACACACACACACACACACACTCACACACATATATACACATACACCTATATATATATATATATATATATATATATATATATATATATATATATATATATATATATATATATATATATATATATATGGGTCTACTTCAGATTGCCGACAGTTCAAATTGCCGACACCATATGGCTGACAGTTTGAAATGCCGACAACCTGAAATAGTAGTGCAAATTACTATAAACAGTAATTTGCACCCCCCACACTCCCCGCTACTTAAATATTCTCACTCCGAGATTGCACCACAGTGCAGGAAAGGGGATTCTCCCAGTTCTGCACTGTAGTGGGATCTCCGCTATCATTTGTCTGCCTTTCAAATGTTCGGTCATATGGTGTCGGCCATATGGGTGTCAAACATTTGAAAGTTCGATCAAATGAAGGGGACCCATATAAACACACACACACACACACACACACACACACACACACACACACACACACACATATATATATATATATATATATATATATATATGGATTCACTTTATAATCACAAAATACTGAAATTTCGAATTTCAGTATCTTGAGACTATAAAGCCGAAAACTCACAAATCCAAAAACCAAAACTGCAAAATTCAGAACTGCAAATGTCAACAAAATACTACACCACACATACAAACACAAATACACTTACCTCCTGACACTACAACAAAGCAAAACAACACCCAGGAACACAGCAAAACAAACACACACCTACCCTTCCTATAAGCAGGAGGGGAAGCCCTCCTCCACCCCTCTTGTGGGGGGCTTCACCATCCACACCCCCGCTACTTATATATACTAACTCCAAGGTTGCACTAAACACCAAAAGACAGAAAACCCACTACGACAAATTCTACACCCCCCTTGCGCAAACACCACCACTCTCAACACTAACACATTCACACTCTTACCAACTTAAACTAACCCACACCTAAAACTGCCCATCACATTCACAAACACACACAAACCCTCCCCAAAACCCTTAAAAAACATAACACTTACCTAATGCGCCATCAGTACTGCGGGTTCGACATTTCTGGCTTTGATATTCTGCAGTTTCACGTAAATGCAGATTTGACAATTTGGTCTTGAGATACTGAAATCTGACATTTCAGTACTTCGAGTTTCCAAAGTGAGCCTAAATATATATATATATATATATATATATATATATATATATATACATATACATATTTGTACACACACACCTATATATGTACATACATATATACCCATATGCATATATATATATATATATATATATATATATATATATATATATATATATCAAAAAGTCCAAACTTTTATTGCATGCCTATTAATTTATTTTATGTGGTCCCTGAATATTTCCCATGCAGTTTCACTTTTGTTGTTTATTTTTGCTAAGTGTTCAAACTGTAACTCATTTTATGTGGTAAAAATTATCAGACAGCTTAAAAAAAGAATTTATGAAGATCAGTAGCTATTAAACCAAATATTGTTGTTGTCTTTCGGCTTTTCCTGGTTAGGGGTCGCCACAGCGGAACTCCGGTCTGCTAATGATTGGCAGTAGATTTTCACGAACACCGAGGTGCCAGCTCAACGTTCAACCTTCAGCGAAGGCACGCCCATTTACGCATGTCTTTCGAATGCCCACCAAACCGCGGGCAGGACATGCAGACTCCACACAGTAGCTATTAAACCAAATAAATGTAAATAATACCTTGGGAAAGCATTCTATTGAGCATATTGGTTTTAAAAGATTCATTTTCCGCATAGCAGTTTTAGTCTCCAAATATTTTAGTGGCAACATTGAGGATGAGTTGCACTACTTGATGATGAAATGGCAAATAATACTGAATGCATGTTTCTCCAGGTTTAAATGGGACAGTTAATTATCTAAGTGTAGATGTAAATAGAACTTACTTGTTTATATTTTTCTTATTTTTTAATTGATTAAGTCATATGTGAGAGATGTGTTTAGTCTGATGAAGACCTTGTAAGGTTGAAAGCGTTACATCTTTTGTCCTTTTAACGCACAACTTCTTTCAGTGCACAAGGTGTTTTTTTTTTGTAAAACATGATCCGACCACAAACTAGTCACCATGGAAATCCACCCCCCCCCCCCCCGCAAAAGTATCCACCATGAAAAACTTCCCCAAAGCTGACTTTGGACTCCTAAAAACAGAGGTGGCTAACTTCACTGCACCCATGCCAATGGAAAATAGAAGAATGACTGCCGAATCATACACCAATGCACTGTACGAACACGTACATAAATGCATGGAACTAGCCATATCCAACAAAACCAAGACACTTTCCTCCAAAAAAAGGAAGCCAGTCTAGTGGTCCCCTGCCATTAATAAACTCTACAACAGAAGGCAGAAACTGTTGTAGAAAAAGGTGAAGTCCCAAGACTGGAAAAATTCCCTTAGTAGCCTCAACAAAAAGTCGAGATCCCTCATCAAAACCTCCAAAGCCAACAATGAAGGCAGAATTGTGGCAGACACTAAAAACAACCACAAAGCTTTCTTTAGTTATATCAAGACTCCCATGGCAATACCCAGATTTGTTCTGAGTTACTGCACAATGGTACCTCCTATACTGAGCCAACAGATATTGCCAACATACAAGCCAACAGATTCAGTGCCAACTTTACCCCTCTCTCCCCCTAAAGGACCAATCTCAATACCAGAAGAATGCCATGCACCTTGCATTACTGCAGCACAGGTTAAAGCTGCATTGTCTAAGACGAAGAATACAGCTTCCATTGGACCTGACAATATCCCTGGCTGTGTTCTACATATATTACAAAGTGAACTGGCACCACATCTGTGTGCTCTGTTCACTCACAGGCTCACCTCAGGCTTTGTCCCTTCCAAATGGCGCACTGCTACTGTCATCCCTCTCCATAAAGGAGGAGGGACTACAGACCCTGGAAATTATCGCCCCATTAGCCTGACAAGTCTGATATGTAAGGCTGTGGAGTGCATCATCATGGACCTAGTTAACAAGGATATAGGGAATCTCCAAACTTGAGATCCCACGCAATTTGGTTTTGTGAAAGGTAGATCATGCCTGCTCAACCTGGTGGACTTTTTTGAGTCAGTCACCAGAATGGTGGATGAAGGTAAAGCAGTTCATACAGCCTACCTCAATATGGTCAAGGCCTTTGATAACATTCCTCACTCAGGAATTATTGATAAACTCAGCAAACTAGGCATCAACCTCTATATCGTTAGGTGGGTTGCAAATTGACTCAATGACAGAACACACATTGTGAAAGTAGTGGACTCCAACTGATCAGTCACGAATGGAGTCCAACATGGATTGACCTGGGTCCTCCCTTGTTTGGCATATACTTCTCAAATGTCCAGGCCATCAAGGAAGAACTCTGGCTGACCAAATTCGCAGACAACTGCAAGCTGGGAGCCATTATTAACTCCTCAAGTGATGCAGCCATCTTACAGAAAGGCCTCACTGAGATCAATGACTGGTGTCAAAACCAAGGCCTTAAGCTTCATGCCAAAAAATGCATTGTCATCCCCTTTGGGAAAAACTCAGTTCCCACTAATTACCACATCAATGGGAGCTCACTGAACACTGAAGGCATTATAAGAGATCTGGGGACACAGATTGACAGCAACCTCTCCTTCAACCACCACATTGCCAGTGTGGTCAGAAAGTCCTTCTATGTGGCACATCTCATTACCAAGGGTTTTGCATCCAGGAAGAAAGAGGTCATCATTTCTCTCAACTCTTCCCTCATTAGACCAATCATAGAGTATAATGCCCCATTTGGCATGTTCCTCACTAAACACATGCAACAGCTGAACAGGCCACAAAAGTACCTCACAAAGAGGATCCTATGCCTTAAACACGTCCTACACAGACAGACTCAAAAAAACTCCAGCTATTCTCTGTCTCATATTGCCTACTAAGAGACGATCTCTGCTTGACTTACAAAGCCATGGCTGACCCACCTCTGTTAAAATGCTACATCTAAAGAAATCCCAATCCCTCCGCACCACATGATCCAGAGACCTCAACCTCATTACCACAATCAACAGAACATGCTGGAGGGACAGGTTCATAGCCCAGAGACTGCCCATGCTCTGGAATAGACTTCCCATACATGTCAAGCAGAGCAGCTCACTAACCCTCTTCAAGAGAAATCTTGATGAGTGGATGGGAAATAGAAAGTTCACCCCAGGGATCACTCCAGTGGCTCTACTTGATAGAGGCACTGGAAACTAACAACTGGTGGCACAATGCCAGGGCACTTCTTTGGGCTAGGCTTGTAAAGGCCCTAGAGCCATTAGCCTAGTACACACCTATGAACATATGAACCTATTTACATTGTTGGTGAAATGAAAGGGTTTAAAAGATATGCACCAGTGAAGGGAGAATGCCTGCAGCAAACAAAACGGAGGACACACAGAGTAATGCCTGCAGCAAATAAAACAGAGGACCCACACAGTTGAATAATGCCTGCAGCAAATAAAATGGTTGAGTGCGCGGTAATGCTTAATGCGGTGGATTTAGGTGTGCTTTTATTTTATCATGCTGCTATCTAATCTAAATACAATAATAATACATATCAAATCTAAATACAATAAGTGAGCTTCAGCTAGCAGAGAAAATAAACAGGCCAGCCCAACCACTTACCTACTCTAAATACACCAACACACACCACAGCTTGCAGCAGTAAATAAAATGGTTGAATAATGCCTGCAGCAAATAACGGATGAGCGGTAATGTGGTGGACTTTTAGCTTACGATCGATGCAGGCCAGCCCAGCAGAAAAAATAAAGCACACCTATCTAAGCAAATAATACAACAATGACAATTGAGTGAGCGGCAGGTAAAATAAACAGGCCAGCCCAAACTACCTACCTAATCTAAATACACCAGCAAACACACACAATAAAATAATAATGCCTGCAGAATAAAATGGACACACACACACACACAATAATGCCTGCAGCAAATAAAACGGACACACACACACACACACACACACACACACACACACACACACATACACACACACACACACACACACACACACACATACACACACACACACAGTTGAGCAGCAGCTATCAGATAAAATAAACAGGCCAGCCCAAGCCACCTACCTAATCTAAATACACCAGTAGACACACACAATAAAATAATATATTGTCTGCAGCAAATAAAACAATGGTTGAATACAGTCAGTGACACACACCTAATGATAAAATAATGCTTACGATTGATGCAGGCCAGCCCAGCAGATAAAATAAAGATACAGTACACCTAGCTAATCTAAGTCACCAGCACAAGACAGTTGAGTGAGCAGCAGCTAGCAGATAAACTAATACAGCAGATAATGTAAAGAGAAAGCTTATGACAGCTAGAAGATAACGGAGATGAAGGAGAGATAAAACACACCTACTTCATCTAAATACACCAGCAGAGGACAGTTGAGTGAGTGGCAGCTAGCAGATAAACTAAATACAGCAGATAAAATGAAGAGAAAGCTTACGGCAGCTAGCAGATTAAATAAAGAGCTTACCGGCCTGTTAGATACTGTTAGATAACAGGTTTTGGAAAGGTGGTGACAATAGGGAGAGAAGGGTGAATAATAATACTAACTTTGTTGAACAAGTACGTATTGGTGAACAAGTCTCTGAACTCGATGATGTTTCAGAATACCCCCCGCTGCGTAGATCCGAAAGAATTAGAAACAGAGAAGAACAATATCAGCAGCATTATACAAATTTTCGGGGAGCTGCAAGAAGGGGGAGGGGGAGGTATTGAATATTGGTAATTCCACCCACCCTGACTTGGAAACAGACATTATTAGACAGGATGAATTTAATACAGGAAATAACATTCTGGTTGATTCTGAAATATACATTATCAGGGACGATGTGTCCAACCCTTTTAAATTCACAAAAGACTTTTTTACTATTTATAATTTTAGTGATATAGTTTTAAAGAAAGAACATTTTAGTCTTTTATCTAAAGGTATTAAATATATCCCTAATAAAAGAGGGGATTTAGCTAGAACATTATTGGACGTTAAGATGTTTATAAGAAAAATTAATTTTCAAGTATTTTTTAACCAAAGTAAAACACAAGCATCCACAATTTTGACAAGAAAGAGCACGTTTAACCCACCCCTACATCCCCGAATTAAGAACCTAGAAAATGTGGTGGAAAACAAATTAGAAATATCTTTAATAAAGTAAAATACAAACAAAATTTGGACAAAGATGAAAGTAAAGCCCTGCAAGAACTCAGGGATGATGCAAGGCTAAGAGTAATGAAGCCTGATAAGGGTGGGGGGATAGTCCTTATGGATACCCTGACCTATGAAGCTAAAATGAATGAATTATTAACAGACACAGATAAATACACAAGTGTATCTAGGAATGAGATAAATATATGATATAGAAGGATAGATATGGTTTTAGAAGATTTATTGATGGAAGGACTGATAGATCAGAAGTTAAAGAACTTCTTAACTGTTCAGAAGCCCAGGATCCCAACCATTTTTGGGATCCCGAAGACACATAAAAATGAAATGGACCCACCCTTAAGGCCAATAGTCTTGGCAGATGGATCAAAAACACTGCCTTGGGCTAAATTTGTAGATACTAAACTTAAAGGATTGTGGTTGAAAAAACAAAGTATTTTAAGGGACTCTTGGGATTTGTTACAGAGCCTCAAACAGGAATTATACAAGGAAAATATGGGTTTCCTAACCATAGATGTTGTAGATTTGTTTTCGAGTATTCCCCATCAGGAAGGCTTTGCTCTACTTGAAGAAATAATATATAAAGATGGAACTTTGACAAATGATGAATGTTCATAAATTTTACAGTTGGTGGAATTAGTTTTGAAATATAATTATATTTATTTTAATGTAAAGAAAACAACCCAATATAAACCAGGCTCCTTTGCAGAAACACACAAAAAGTCCACAGTAAAAAATAAATAGAAGAACTGCAAAGGTGAGGCTCCAGTTCAGTAGTATATCCAGAATATCCAGATGTCTTCAAACTCCAAAGAATAAAACCAAAGATCTGAGTTCCACTTTAACACAGCTTTAGGATGGACAGGATTATGAATCAGTATATTAGAGGGTCAGCTCAGGTTGGACAGTTTGGAGACAAAGCAAGAGAGGCGAGATTACGTTGGTTTGGACATGTGCTGAGGAGGGATCCTGGGTATATTGGGAAAAGGATGCTAAGGATGGAGCTGCCAGGTAAGAGGAAAAGAGGAAGGCCTAAGATGAGGTTTATGGATGTGGTGAGAGAGGACATGCAGGTGGTTGGGGTGAAAGATCATGATGCAGAGGACAGGAAGAAATGGAAACAGATGATCCATTGTGGTGACCCCTAACGGGAACAGCCGAAAGAAGATGATGATGATAGTGGAACTCAGATCTTTGGTTTTATTCTTTGGAGTTTGAAGACATCTGGATATTCTGGATATACTACTGAACTGGAACCTCACCTTTGCAGTTCTTCTATTTATATTTATTTTAATGGTGAATTTTTCATCAATCTAAAGGAGTAGCAATGGGGCAATATGCGCACCCACATATGCAAATTTGGTTTTAACAAAGTGGGAAGAAAAGTATGTGCTAGATTCTATTTATAAACATTGTCAGATTCTTTAATGTGTTTTGTGTTAGTGCTGGTGGTTCTGCAACTGTTGGAATCCGCTAAATAAACGAGTGTTCGCTGAAGATTTTATCTGTGACTTTACTGCTTCGCCTGACAGAGGTGCTAGTGTGGATTACTGTTAGATAACACTTTTCTTTTCTCTTCGAGTCCAATAGCTGCTGATTCCATCACGCATGCCCCTGTAGGCTGGTGGTGTTGGTGACATCAGCCATAAATTTAAAGTGGCAATACTACAAAAAAAAAATTCGTAAAATTAAGGGGGCCACTCGGGAATTCGTGGCACCTCAATATTTTTCCCTAAAAAATGGTAAATACTGAGAAACTCAGTAGGGTTGAGAGGTATGGTAGATGGAAACAACAAAGACTGTAGACCGGACTATCAGCAGTTAAATAAATGCAAACAAATCAATGCACCAAGCTGTAAGAAAACTCATACTAGCCAAAAATGGTTAGCACTTTCATTTAATCCAATATTAAACTTTTTTAGACAACACATACAGTTCATCACTTCCTTTAAATAAGACCTAACAAGAAATATTATGGGTGGGAGGCTGGTCACTGGTGTAATGGATAAGTTGTTTACCTTGCCTTACCTAAAAACATTTCATTGGCTAAGACAATTATTTAAAGTGGTTAAGACGATTATTTAAAGTGATACTTCCTTAAAAACATTTTCAATAGAAAATTTGTCACTATTTATAAGAACATAAGACACCATCTCTACCACATAATAAAGTTGAATTATAAATACATATACAACACATAAGTACATATTTCTTAAAAATACTTATAGTTTAAAATCTACTAAATATCTTTTCATATAGTTATACTGAAAAACCTTGCTATTCGATCTTTATAATTTCTTTCTTTCTAAACCCTTTAATTTTAACACTGTAGAAATTGCTTTACATTCATTTATACCTGGCCATGAGTCTGCTTGCAGCTGAAGCTGCCATTTTAATTCCTTTAATTCTAATTACAGTCCCCATGGTTGTTTGTCATTTATAAGTACATAGTCAATGATAGTAAAGTAGAACTTATGGCTTGGAAATTCCATAATATGTTTAGATAAGGCATTATTTATGTTGAATTTTCTTATGGCATATTCATGCTCATAAATTCTTTGGCTAATCTTTCTCTCTGTTTTTCCTATATAAAATGTGGTGCATGAACTGCAGTGTGCCAGGTAGACCACTGTTTAGAGTTACAATTGCACTTTCCTTTTAACTCATAATTTCTTATAGTGAAATTATCTGTTTCTCTTATTTTGTTACACCATGTACATGCACCACATTTAAACATTCCACATTTATTATTATTATAGGTAATAGCTTGTCCTTTCTTTAATAAATCTTTAAAGCTCAAGCCTTTTTTATATACAATGATTGGTTTGTCGCCTACATGTTGTCTAACATAAGTCATCTAACAAGATGGTCCAGTTTTTCTGGAATATGGAAATTAAGAACTTATGATCCACACTGAAAGTAATAACTAAAGCTTTTGTATAGTCTGCTTTTTGACAGTATCATGTATCACATTACTCTCATTTCAATCTTGCATAGGAGAAAGGGAAAATTCTTCCTCTGTTGCTAAACTAATAAGTTGACCATTACTACTCAAAATGGGTTTAAAAAACTCTCATTCTTTTAATTTGTACTTCTTGAACTAAGTCATCTGGTAGGTCTACTGGGTAGGCTTGCTGAATGAACATAAGTTGTAAAGTATTGCATTCATGAATGGAGTCTTCCATTTTAGAAACCATTCGAGCCACCCTAACTGAGCTTTGACCACAGATTTTTTCTGATGATACGGGTGAGAGCTGCTAAAATGCAGGAATGAGTTGGAATATGTTTGTTTCCTGTATATATTAGCAGCATATTTATTACATGTATAATCTTTAAATAAATGTACATCCAAATAATCCATATATTCAGTTTTCCAT
>NW_025053104.1:0-10292 GCF_019279795.1 Protopterus annectens | reverse complement strand
TGATTATGTTTTTCACATCTGAATTCACACGCTATCATCCAAAATTAAATTATTGTGTTGCCCAGCAAAAGGAAAGAATTTTACTATACAAATTCTACATTCATCTTTTTTCTTTTTTTTTTTTTTCAATAATAATTCTTTATTCTTTTCCAAATGTTAATACAATACTACAACATATTTACAATATATACATGAATGCTTTAACAGTTGCATAGAGTCATTATATATAAATATATATTTCTAAATAATTATTACAGAAAAAGAGGCAAAAATCTGAAATATCAATATAAGGCTTATCTATAGTAAACTCCATAATTAGTCTGTACTTCCCGGTGAAAAGTGGTTGAACCTTAAAGCTAAGACAATGTTAAAGAGATTTTGGCTCCCATGTTTTTGTATTATTTACCACACACTTTTCTTATGATCATTAATTAATGAATTTGTGTGCTAAGATATGTTTTGTCGCTACACTCTTGAAGTTTTCCCCATGATCTGGGATGGATTCAACCAATTTGTAGCTATATACAGCTTCATTAACAAAAAAAAAATATTTATAGAGTATGATCCTTTGGGATCACTCCAAATTAATTAGCGGAATATGCAGAATCGTAAACTCCCAAGAGGTGTGAATGTTGATATCCCATTTTTGTAGTTGGAATTTCAAAAGAATTCAGAGTTTAAAATACATTTTACAACTCAGAACATGTGTAAAGATCCGGCCTTTTGATCTATACAATATGGGCATTTTAGGTGATGAATTTTGAGTTAGAATTTATGTGTAAAGTGAGACAAGCCTGTCACAGCATTATTAAATATATCAACTGAGTAAATAATAACTTTTGAAGGGACACTTTGATTTTAAAGGTTAAGTTAAATTGCTCTCACTATTTTACACTATCTTCAATCGTTAACGGTTTCTCCTTCCAGTATTTGGATAAAAGTATTTGGTTATTGTTATGTTTCACATCTTTCATCAAAACATACTTAAGAGCTGTTATATGTTACATTCCTGTCTTAGAGTTTGCATAGTTTGAGCTTAAATGTTTAAATCTTCTTCTTTAATTTTGAAATTCCTATTACTAAAATGAAAGCTTATTGATAAGTCCTTCAACTGTCTCATTATAATTAAATATGAATTTGTGGAGATTCATCCTCTCTTAGCATGTCATGTGAGATACCGAGAAAGGGATATAAATCAAGTATGGTTGATCACTTATAAGTGAATTTCTTGGGTCTATCAACTGATTACCAATTTCTAGAATTCGAATTGTATGAAATGGTTGAAAATCATCATATATTGTAAGAAATTTAGTGAGTTAAACAGACTTTGTACTGATATTATATATATTCTGATATATATTCCATCAAAGCGTATATTTTACCGGGGTATCTTTGTTTGAGTAATGCCTTACAATTGTGATTTCAGAATCAACCGCTGCCCATTTAAGATTGAACCTATCAAAGTTAACTACTCTTGAATTCTATTAGCATTTGTTATTAATAATATGTTTTCAAAATTCGGTAGTTCTAACCCACCTGTTTTCGGAGTCATCAGTTTTATCATAAGATATCCTAACTTTTTTTTGGGTTATACAAATCTAGCTAATTCATGTGATTTTGAAGAATTTCCTAGAAATTTGAACCTGAGTAGCTCTAAAGATATATATAATATTCTGGGAGGCATGTTCATTTTAATAATTGAGGGTCTTTGCCATTGTTGGTAATTTCAGATTCCATCTTTTTAAATCAGGATATCTATCCCAAATTAACTTAACATTATTCACGTAAAGTCTCTATTATCTGTTGAAAAACAACCCCTAAATATTTATTTTCTTGGGTTTGCTGTTACAGCTGGTAGAAGCCGCGAGGAAGGGTGTAGAGCATCTTCTTGGGAATACATTTTTAAATTTATTTTGTAATTAGATGTTTTGCAAAGTCTTGACAGCTTTTAATGTTTTCTTAATATCTGAGACAGTGGCAGATGCAGTAAATATTTAGATAAATCCTTAAAAGCAGCCATGGAAATTTTAGTACCATAAATTATTGGAGCATTGTAGGAGTAAATATGTTGGTACGATATGTAGAAATATTGGTTCTAAATATAGATTGAGAAGATAATATAGGGGATAACGGACATCCTTGGCGGGTACCATTCTTAATTTGAATTCTTTTGAGATTCCTATTAATAACTGACTTTGTATAGGGATTATTATACAGTTTTAAGTTAAAATGAATTCTTGAGGTATATTAAAACATGCTAAAATATCAAACAAACATTTCCTAAGTTCACTCTATCAAAAGCTTTTCTTGGCGTCAGTTATGAGTCATAAGCATTAAGTTCTG
This sequence comes from Protopterus annectens, assembly GCF_019279795.1. Classification (NCBI taxonomy): domain Eukaryota; kingdom Metazoa; phylum Chordata; order Ceratodontiformes; family Protopteridae; genus Protopterus; species Protopterus annectens. The sequence goes on along the minus strand of NW_025053104.1, from coordinate 7,949 downwards.
TAATTGGCATAAAATCAGTGTATGGTGATAACGTATTATCCTGTAGTTTGTGTCACCATTTATAAAACCGACTTGTTTTTTTATTTTTATTTTTTTATTTATCATTTACGGCCAAGAAAGTCCAACTAGGTTCCACAGATCCTGTTTTCAGCGGGCCGAGAATGCTCCAGAAGCATGTCTTCCCAGAATGTGGGAGGAAGCTTGAGATACCACCGTACAGCGAGCATGAGGAGGGGTATGCAAACTCCACACAGAAGGCGCAGCCAAAAGAATCGAACTGGGGAACCTCTTGCTGTGAGGCGACAGCATTAACGCTGCACCTCGCCGCCCAATCAGATCCTGATCAGTAACTCTGACCTATTATCAGGTTAATTACCTTCTTCTAATCTATTAATAAAATCGATATCTTAATTTTCATGTCTATATTCAAAAAGTGAAATAGGTCTATGATTATCCGGGTTTGTAAATCAGCATTCTCTTTCAGTATAAGAAATAGTTTTACAAAACATTAAAAAGTGGTCATTCATTTATTATTAGTTATATGAATTTAAGCTACCTGTGGAAATGTTTTCCCCAATATATCACTAAAAGTTTTATAAAATTCGTGGTCGGAAAACCATCGATTTGAGCTTTATACGCTAAGCTTCAACACTTGATTGCATCAGTTATCTCCTCTGAAAGTGGTTTAACTAGTTTAATATGAGCTCATCACTTATTCTTGGAAGATAATTTTCTGCATGAAAATCATTATTACTCTTATTTATATTTAATTCCTGCTGTTCACCTATACTTGAAAATATTAGTCCAAATGCCTTCCTGATGTCTTCAGTATTGGTATATGTTTTATTAGAATGTATTTCAGAGATTTGAGGTATTTTAGATTGATTAATGATCGTTACTAATGCTTGAAGGGTCTAACGCGATTGGCGTGTTTACCAGCACTTTCTGTTCATAAAATGTGTTTACTGTTTTGTAGTAAAAAAGGTCCTTCCTGACATTTTGTGCTCAGATTTCAGTTTACATTTTACTATAATTCCTAATTAGATCCTGATCAGTAATTTAATTTTAGTTTCCAATTTTGTATATCTCTCACTTGTAATTTCTTGTAATACCATTAGCCTTTTTTGGAGAAAGATTCCTCTGTTTGTGCTTTGGTAGTTGCCCATTCTATATCAAGGCCAGTTGACAGTGTTTAAAGAATTAGCTAAATGGTGGTTAAGGACTCTTGAACTTCTTTTATTACATCTTCTTTATTCAATAGATATGGGTTTGTGTCAATTATAACCTCTAAGCGATATCTTATGACTAGTGTCTTATTAAAAGTTAATGTGATCCTGGGGTGATCCGACAAATGTGAAACATGTGTATATATATATAGGGATCAAAACATTAGTGCGTCTGAAATTAGAAAAAGTAGATCCTGGACCCCACATTTTATGACAACTTGAATAAGCCTGAAGTTATTTGCATTCATTTGATTCTTATTATACATTTAAATGGATCATATATAATTTAAAATCTGTTTAAATTCCTGTAATGCTATCACTGCTTGGTTATTAAAAGGACCTATGGAACTTGATTTATCATTTGGTATGTGTTCCAATCTCCCTATTATTATATAGTAATTATTATATTGGTTTAGGATAAAATAAAAGTGATGTTATAAAAGTTGTTGATTGGTACATGGGGCATGTATAGTAAGAAGTATACTAGTTTATCATAAGTTTTGATACAAGAATCACATAACACCATCTTCCCTCTTTGTCCATTTAAAATCTAAGATTTTCTCTTGGTACTTGACTTTTAATAATAATATACTGCCTATGCACTATTAGTTGTCCCTTCCGGAAGCTACCACCTCTCTGATCCATTTCTTATTTTTAAGGGCAGTCCATTGATCGTTAGTCCAAATGGGTTTCTTGTAATAAAAATAAAACATGCAGCTTTGACTGGAGGAATAAATGAAAAAATAATTTCCCTTTTTTCCAATTTCTGGAACCCTTTAACATTCCATGAGGGTCTATTATCCACATACTAAGATTTTTTAAAACTTTTTAAGTATATTTTAAAATTGAAAAGACGATACTAGACTCAAATGTATTAACACAGTGTATATATAATGTCTGGAAGCAATCTTACGGCGTCCCGTCCTAACCAGTGCCTATCACACTATTCCCTGGACCAAGGACATACATAGGTTTTACACTGTATAAACTTTTTATTGGTACACATCATTACTAAATATCATTTCCTTATCCTACAAAATAACACACTAAAACATGCAAAAAACCTATAATAACTTTACATCTAACTCTACAAAAACCCCTAACCAAAACATTCCCTACTAAACACTGGTAACTTATCTACGACTCTTGAACACATTATTTAGATTAACTTTACAAATGATATTCCTTACATGCAAAATTACTATTCTACCTCTCTAATAGTTAACATATATTATTAGTTCTATAAATTGGTTATATTACCCTAGAATATCTAACTATCTTATTTAAATCTAACCTAAACAGATATATGACAGTACTCCTATTAAACAATAATGTTATTGGCTTCAAGATAATTCACTATATGTTTAACATAATTAAATCTGACATTGTTTATCTAATCTTACTTATTTAACATTGTGGTGACAGCATCATTGGTGAATAGAAGTAGCATTAACTATGCTTAGTGGATACTATACTTAAATATATAAAATGATATCTAAATAGCACAGTTCCCAAAACATTCAGAACCACATCAGAAAAATAACCTTCATTTTCCTAGAAATGCCAGGGTATATTATGTGTTTTTAATCTACTAACTATCCCAACATTAAAACCCCTTTGTATCTAAACCTTTACAGTATTAAAACACATCCTAAAAACAGGAGAATAAATATTGCAGTACAGTACAATATTATTAGCACATCCACATTCAGGCAAGCTACCTAAAAAAATAGAATAACTATGATAAATTTACCTACTTCTACCATATAAGTTAAATAACACATTTTGACCACTACATTAATATTACAGTTTAAATCCTACCTGAATGAATTCACATTCTCCTTTACAGAAATAGAAATTGAAACATACATTAAAAGTCCACGGAGCCTCGTTTTACGATCCCAGTAGGTTCCCCTTCTTCCACAGAGCTCTATCTACTTCCTGGTCATGAAATCTTGTCTTCGAGTTCGTGAAGGGGGAACCATTACGTGGACGGACATCCAGATGTGCCACCTTGAAAGCGGATCCTCAGCAGCATCTAAAGGACTTCCTGTTGCCTCATGAAAGGACACAGTTCGTAGAAGCTGTAAAAGTTTGTGGAATCTTCGTAAACAAGCTGGATCTGCAAAAAAAAATTATTGACCAAGGGGCCTGGTGAAGAAGAAAGAACAAACAAAGGATTTTGGAGCCTCGAGGTATAGTAGGCATGGAATCCCAGTATCCACGTTGCTGTAAACAGACTGGATGGTCGGAGTTAAGCTTCTGAAGTTGGGAGGGATTTGAAAATCTTCTTCAAAAGGTAAGTTTTGCTTCAACTTTTTTGTAGAGATGGAATATTTGGATCCATCAACTGTAAAAAAATTAATGTCAGTAGGAGTATTTTCATCCTGAAATGTAATGTTCTTTTCAATAAAGGAACTTGCAGTATGGAGCTAATGCTTGTTTGAAAACTTGTCTTATTTGCAATGGTAAAATAAGTCCTGTCCCATAGAAACTCTGTGTTTTGCTTACATAACATAACCTCCACATTCTTTTTACACAGTTAGAATTATTTTATTTACATCCTGGTAGTTTGAGAATTTTGATGTAAACTTCGGTCTGAAATATTTGAGGCTTTGTGTTTCTCTGAGGAGCTCTATAAAAGCTCTTTCTGCTAACAATTTACGCTTTAGCAATATCAGGTCATTGAACAATATTTCCGATATTTTGTATAATGGTAGACATTAAATCATTATATTCGAATAGTTTCAGGAATTCCTCTGATAATTATGTTTGTTCCTTCTGGATCTTGCTCCAAGTCCAGAATCTTGTTACCTGCATAGATTGAATGTCAGGGTCATGAATATCTGTTTTTTATCAAGCAATGTTATTCTGTCCTGCATTTTTCGGATATCCTAACTTCTGATTTATCTATGTCCTTTCAAGGGAATTTGACTGCATGTGGCACCAAAAGAAAGTACCTGGTTTGATAGTTCTTTCAAAGCTTCTTGTATGGAGCAACAAAAGCAGTTTTTAATGTCTTCCATGTTAGCCAGTTGATCCGGTTTATTTGTCATTCCAGCTTTTAAAAGCTCCTGTTGTTTTGTAGTTTTCTGCCTTTTTTGATTTATTGAATCTTTTTCTGGTGACTGAAGTACTTTGATAATTTGGTTTTAGTTGTTGTTGTTTCCATACTTTTTTTCCTCTTTTGACATCGTGAAACAGAAGTCAGACAGTTCCTTTGTTTAATACTCTGTTCTAGAGTCAGGCAGGGCAATCAAGATCCCAATCCTGTAATTTAGTTAGTTTCCTTCTGTTCTTTTACCTCTCTCAGAGCAATGTTTAGTTGTAGTAGAATAGTTATATCCAACGATTATTACAAAAATATTTGTGAAGTATAACCTCAGGGTTGATTTTTATTCCGAGTATCTGGAGAGCTGTAGATATACAGTGTCTACAGAATGGCAGCCATCTTTGTCTCTACATTCATCTTTTTTCATTTTATCTTTACATAAAAAATGGATTCAAGTTTACACATATACCCATGGTGAGGTATGCTTACATATACTGCAAAAAATGTACTTTTTTAGTTTACCTGCTGCAAGTTTTATCAGATTTAATTACAGTTCATATTTCTATTACATTATGATCCAGAAAACAGTGGTGGCATATTTATAAATAAATACTACAGTCTGTACCATAATCTGAGCCATGTAGTTAGTCCAAAATTTGAAGAAAAGGCACAAGCACAACTTGGAAGTTCAATAAAACATATTAATATCATTTTAGGTGTGAATAACAAGGACCCATATATCAACAGGTTTATTGGACTGGGTGGAGTACAGCTGACCTACATGATTTACATTAATGATTTATATCTCTACAATTTTAAAAGTATCTAGGTCCCTCTTTAACCCAAAATGTAGTAAATATTACATAGCAGTCAGAACTTTTTCTTGGTTTTGTAGCTTTCCATCAAATGATAATGTGGTCAATGTCACAATTTCCACTTATACATTCATTTTCTAATTACCCACTTATACAGTCAGGGTCAAAAATACAGTGTAGTATCTCCCATTTCAGTTTTCACAACCCTAGATATTCCCATCTTTAGTTGCAGTTAGAAATGGGCATGGACTTGGTGACTCATTGATGCTACTGACATCATCATCATCATGAGACAAATACAGGGGTGCAAATGTCCCCCTAATCCCCTGCTATTACTCTTGTTACAATAGTGTTTTACTGCTTCATAAAAGCCATTGTGCAGCTGCTGAATTATCACCAAATTAAAGGCTGAGAAATATCCTTGTGTGCTACATGCGACTAAAATAAATAGGGCAATTTCTATGAATGTCATTCTGGGGCAAGGCATGAATTAATCAGGTTCAGAGGTAGCTCTCATGTTCATCTGCTGAACTTTTTGCTGTGTTACAGCCTGATATAAACTGTTATGAGCTGTATATACATATACATACATTACACACGGCATGTAAACTTCTCCTTTATGCAGGTCAAACCTACTCTCCAACTTCTTTGAAGTTTTTCTTGGAAGCCAGTAAAATTTATGAAATGAAGTCTACATTTCTACTTGCTTTAGCATGTAAATAGGGCTGCTATCCACCACCTGACCGCCTGCTTTACTGCAACACCTATCCGTCCCTTTCTAGCCACATTCCCCTTTCTCTTCACCTTTCTTTTTCTCTTCCTGCTTGCTCCAAATCACTCAGGATTCCTGGGTCCTGTCGATCATTTGTCAGGAGTGCTTCATGGTTTGGAAATCCTTCCCTCCTTTTATGGGAATTCCTCAGCCTCCATAGGAACAACTTCCTATTTTCCCAGAGGTTCTTCAAAATCTCTCGACTCAGGGTACTATTTAAGAGGTGCCAGAGTCCCAAAGGGGAAAAGACTTCTATTCCAGAATGTTCCTAGTGCCTTAAAAAGACCCTTGTGGTAAGTAGGCTATTTAAACCCGTTTACTGTCAAAATGCTGAAATTCACATGGTCGACATTCAAAACATCGAAAGTTATTACACCGAATGTTCAAAATACTAAAAAGAATGTCTAAAAAGTTAAGTAATTGCTTAAAAGCTTTTGCAAACTAACTGGTGTTTTACCTCCTGCTACTTCTATATTACAACTCCGAGATTGCACAACAGTGCAGACAAGGAAAAATCCTTGCCCTGTTTGCAACATAATGTCAACAGGCAATTTGCTGCACTTCCTGTTGACCAAATGAACTACTTAATATTCATGTGTCGATCATATGAATGTTTGATCAAATGAATTTCAACATTTTGATAGTAAACCAGTAAACACCTATTACCCTATGAACCTATAAGAAAAGAGGGCACCTGGAGACCTATTGTAGACCTCTCTCATCTTAACACTTTTCTAAATGTGCCTTCCTTATGGATGTTGTCTCTTCAGATTCTGTTTCTTCTCTTGCTCCCTCAGGCTTATATGGTCTCTCTGGATCTCAAGGATGCTTATCTTCATATTCTGATCCATCCTCTTTTCAGGAAGTTTTTATATTTCTCTATTGCTTCCTGGCATTTTTAGTTTTCTGCTTTGCCCTTTCACCTGTCTAATGCCTCAAGGGTGTTCATCAAATGCCTTTCTCCTGTGATTGCTTTCTGCAGGCTTCAAAGGATCCAAATATTTCCTTACTTAGATGACCTGTTGATTCAGGCATCGTCTTCAGAGATCCTTTTGCAAAATCTTCATTTCACCATTTCCCTTCTTCAGAGCTTGGGGTTCACAATAAATTTCAAAAAGCCTGCCCTGACTCCTTCTCAGGATCATGTTTTTCTGGGTTGTAGGATTCAGATGGTGCCTATGATTGCATCCCAGTCCCCTCTGAAGGCCTTAACTCTCATTTCTGTCTCTCACACTCTTCTTCCTCTGGCTTCCTTCACCACCAGGGAATTTCTGAGAGTTCTGGGTTTCATGGCATCCACCATTCTGATGCTCCCTCTGGCCATACTTCACATGAGAAAGTTTCAGTGGTTTCTGAAGTTAGTGTGGTTTCAACATGCACATCCTCTATATTTTGTAGTTCCTCTTCTTTCTTGACTCAGACTGGAACTTCACTGGTGGATTCATCAGTTGCCTCTAAACCAGGGATCTCTTTTCATCTCCCTCTTCCCTCTCAAAAGTTGTTAAAGACACTTCAGATGTGGGATGAGGCATTGGCTCCCAAATTTAACACCAGCCGGGCATATCAATATCAAAGGGCTAAGAGCTCTTCTGCTAGCCTTTCAGGCCTTTCATCCTCTTCTCTCCAGGGCCTCTCAAGCTCTGCACAGACAATGCCACAGTGATGTGGTATATCAACAAACAGGGAGGAATGAGATCTTACCTTCTTTGCTGTCTGGCACTTCTGCCATGGGATCTTGCTGTATCAAGTATCAAGTGATTCTTCAGGTGGTTTACTTCCCTTCCGGTCAGAACATTATGACACACATTCTGAGCAGGTCCTTAACTCAGTCCCGTGAGTGAATGCTTCACAGGGATGTGTTTCTGAACATTACTCACCAGTGGGGTACTTCTCAAGTGGTTCTTTGTTTCGTGCCAGAGTCCCAGGTACTCTGATTTGGAAGGTGGATGCCCTCTCATTATCTTGGAAGGTTATGTTTCTTTACGCATTCCCTCCCCTTCCTCCTATTCCGAAAGTCATGTTCAAGATTTAGGATGCTTTCAAAAGGTACTCGCTTTGGAAGGCTGGATTTCATCTAGGCAATC